>NW_010515361.1:17789-80482 GCF_000687285.1 Phaethon lepturus | reverse complement strand
GGAGGGAGAGAAATGGGGAGAGAAGTTGAGCTCGGGAAGAAGGGAGGGGTTGCGGGAAGGTGTTTTAAGATTTGGTTTTATTTCTCATGACCCTGCTCTGATTTGATTGGCAGTAAATTAAACTAGTTTGCTCAAGTCGAGTCTGTTTTGCCCGTGACGGTAACTGCTGGGTGATCTCTCCCTGTCCTTATCTCGACCCACGAGCCTTTCATTTTGTTTTCTCTCCCCTGCCCAGCTGAGGAAGTGGAGTGACAGAGCGGCTTTGGTGGGCACCGGGCGTCCAGCCAGCATCAACCCACCACAGCCCATTTACAAAGTAAACAAGGTAAAAATAGGACAATTTCAGAGGCTAGGCAAAGCTTCATATATGGAGAGTAAAACAGACAGTTATACCTGTTCAAAATGTAAGATTTTTTTTTTTTCCTGCCATTAGTTCTGGTACTTTTCATTACCTGTCTAAGTTTGTGTTTAGTTTGTTTTCTTTAATTTGGTGTGCAATGAAAGATTTTTATTAGCCATTGAAAACCAGGGAGAACATTTGCCAATATGGTATGATCTTTCTGAGATTTAATTTTCATAGCCATCACTTGCACTACATAATTTAATTTCTCCTATGAACTGACTTTTTCTTAAAAGACAAAAGCTTATTACAACATGTAAAATGTTTTGAAATCTTTCTTTTGTGTATGAAAAGAGAAAAAATAGGAACATCTCTGACCACTGAGTTAGTCATCCAGATGTGTGCCTCTTTCAAGGTATTTTGAAGAACTTGGGTAAGGTTCCAGCTAGTGTTTGTGAATTCAGACGTGTGCTTTGGTCCCACAGCAGGAAGTGGCAGTGTAAATGAGCTTTTCTGAGGGGTTGTCTTGCAAAAAGGGAAGTGTCTTGAATCAATTTATTATAGTCTTAAATCAAGATATTCTGCAGTGCTGATCTCTCCTGCTTCTCAGCCCAAACGATGCATAGGTATCCAGGATTTAACCACCATTAAAATAAAGGTAAGTTTTGAAAAAAGAATGTAAATGGTACTGCTGTTTCGACTCTTTGGAGACCTTTAAAATATGGTTGACCTGCATTGTTTATTTAATAATTCCTTAATCAATTTCTACATTTTCTATTATCAATTGGGAGGGACTTTGAAAAATATGAATCAACAGCCTTAAATGAAGCACAAGTTTTAGGTAGTCTTAATCAGCCCTAGTGACTTCCCTTAGCTAAGACAGTGCATTAGAGCCACAAATAAAATATTTCATTGCTTAATGATTGAATATACCCTCTAAATTAGACACAGTATATTTTTCAAGAGCACTTGAAGTTGTCTTTTTGGAAAATGTTACTAGTTTTTCCAATTAAAATATTAAAAAAATACTGTTTCTTGAAAAGTTAACTTATGTATTTAGGTATATATAATAATCAGCCCTATAAACTTTTCAAAAATTACTTTATTGAGGCACATGGACAGTGAACAAACCTAGACTTAAGGAAACCCTAAGGTTTCCTGAATTTTTAAAATTGAACAGTTCATTTTCCTCATACTCAAAGTAACTGCTCTAAGTGTTGTGGAGGTTGGTTTCACTACTTTCATTCTTCTTGCCCTGACTGTCTGCTTCCCAGATTCACCAGGTGGGTTTTGCAGAAGCCCTTACAATCTCTGCAGCTGCTGTGGTCTACGGGCTGGCAGCTCCCCTTACGTTACCTTCCCTCTCTCTTGCTCCAGCAACCCAGTATTTTAAAACCAGACATTGCTGGGCAGCAACCAACAGGCATTGTCTGTAGCTGAAGCTCAGCAGTGAAAGCAAGGGGATAAACAAAATACCAAAAAAAGTAAAATATAAGTGTAGTACTGTTTTTAAACATTAAGAATACTTTCCTACTAAAAAAGAAGTATTTTTTGACAGTGCACTCTTTGGAAAGCAATTTTTTTTCTTTTTGTTTCGATGATTGAGATAATTTCTCTCCCATTGGATTAACTGGACTGTCTGTAAGTACGTCTGGCTGTTGTGCATTTCTCCAGAGACAAAAGGACTAGAGAGCCTTTTTAAAACAATTTGTTAGGCAGTGAATTTTATTTTGCGCCTCATAGAATGAATTTCAGCACCATGTGCTAACATAAAGCTCTTTGTAGCACAGGATTAGAAACACACAGTCCTGCCTGCATATGTTTGAGAAGAAATTTTCTGTCTTTCTGCTCAGCTATGCTGGCATAAATGGACATACACATTCTTTGACAAGTCACGGATCAAAAGCCTTTTATGTATGGACAGTTTTTCGTTCCCTCCTGATCACCTTGGGTGTCCTTATGTTGCAGCGCTTAGCTGTTTTCTGTGGACCAGTTCTTCACAAATAAACATAAGAAACACCCTGTGGGGTCAGCCCAGCGGCCCGTCTGCTGCTCTGTCTGCAGCCCTGGCAATCAGAGGTGCTACTTATATATAATCCACAGCTTTGGCCACCTCCTGCAACCCATTCTCCAGTATTCCCCCAGCATCTACAGCTGCTGATTTAGAGCTGTTAGAGGGGACATCCATCTCTAACAGTTTTTAGTACCTTTTCATAGACCTGCTTTCCACAAATTTGTCTAGTCCTATTCTCAGCCTGCTGACACTGTCTGCCGTCACAGCGCCTGTGGGAGCAAGGTGCCCGAAGTTCATCGCACACTGAGTGGAGAAGTGCCTCTCAGTGCTGTACGAAAGGTACTCCTAGAAAGCAGTCACCTCCAGGAAACAGCAATGATCTCTCCTGAAATGCCTGTCTTTGATTCAAGTTGGTTATTTTTTTCTAAGTTTATTCAGATTTATTTTAAAAACCTTTCTTCTCTGCTTCTGTGTTTCCTTCCTCTGACTGAATGTGTTTAAATTATCTCACACACTATTTCTACTTTTGTTTCTAGCACCAAAAGTTGTTGCTACTTTCAGATTTATTTTGTGTTTTCCACAAAGGTAGTCATGTTACTAATAGCCAGAAATATTTTAACTTGCTTAGTGTTTTCCATCCTCATTTTTTCACTTTCTCCAAATTTAAATAAAGTATGTACATGTTCCTAGGACTATTTTTGATTGCTCCATCTCATGGGAATGGATGAGCCCTCTACGTGTTGAATTCTAAACCCTTGAAAACTCCTTGTTTTCATTTTACATTTTCTCTGACTTCTTTATACACACAGCCTAATGATGCCAGGGGCATCATTAACAAGAAGTGAGGATAAGAACAGCTGACCCCTTCCCTCTCCATGCAATTAGAATTGACTTCTTTCCCAGGCACAGCAAGCAGAATTTACTCACTGTTTTTGCCATGCACGTGGCATGCGTACTACAGCTGCTGCTGCTGCTACAGCTGGGATCGGTACCAGAATGAACCATGTGGGGGAATCTCTGCCTCAAGGCATTTTGTCATGATTTTTCATAGCTCTTCTTAAACAATGGCAGCATTCATGAAATGACCTCTTGTTCACTGCATTATGCCAAAATAACATTATAAATGAAAGTGTATGTATATATTTTTTCCAGGTATCCTCATTACAGATTTTATTGATGTGCTGAACATTCTCACATTTTCCTCTACATGACCAATGCCTCTTGTTAGTCAACATATTGTGAACATTTTTATATGGCTCAAGGGATCCTTTTGTTGATCCCTGGATAACACACATAGAGTGTGTGTAAGGATTTAGTATTGAAAACAATCAGAGTCAGGATGAATCAGTCAGTTTGTGGGTGAAAGACCCCAAACACAGAGGTGTATTAATTCTGTGGAGAACCATATAGGTCTCAGTTTTTTACATTAAAGCAACCTTTGAATGAATACTCAGCCACCAAACAGCAATTATGTCTTTCTAAAACTAGCTTTGACCAGCACAGAATCTGTTTTCTCACCATATCCCAAATTTATCACACACCTGATATATTCTTGCTGATAGTTACTTTTGCAAATAGCAAGATTCATCTCTCCTCAGATAGTTAATATCCTCCTAAAGCAGATACCTAAGCCAAGTAATACGAATCACAACCTAGAAGTGACAGTTGCTCTACTGCCACTAGAGGCTAGGTAACTCATACAGATACAGCTGCTGGTTTTGTATTCAACCAAAGTTATGTCAGGTGGCTCCTACCCAAACCGTCTGCTTTCAATATCAGTAGTGTCATTTCTGTGGTCTTGTTTTCAGTATCAGTAGTGTGGTCTTGCCTTGCGATCTAAGCAGTACTGCCATTTAAAACCAGCTCGGTTCGGCACACCTGTCCTATTTGGCCCTGGCACCCCGTTAAAGAGTGCACTTAAATACAAACATCCTGGGAATAGAAGGCACCGATCAACAAGACCCATTAAACATATTTCATATTTACTTCTTATACTTCAAACATCACTGAAGTGGTTAAGTAAGTGACTGCTTCATATTATTTCACAGATGCAAAATGAAACCATCATGCTTTTTCGACCAAACTTGGAACTAAAGAGTCTCAGCTCCTGCAGACCTGTGGCCCAAAGCATTTCCTATGGCACGTGCTACAGTCATTCCTGTCATGCTAATATTAAGTGTTTTCCATCGTGAGACACTGTTTTCCACTAGCCTGACAAGTGGACAAGTAGATGTGCTGGGTAAGTAAACTATTCAGTAGCAGCTCATCCAACACTAGCCATCCCAGATGTCTAATCTGAACTTGTCAAGGCACTTTCTACAGCCCATAGAGAGAAAGGGAGACCTGTGCAAGGAGAGGTGTCCAAGACAGGTAAAAGTGAATCACCTAACATTTTGGGAGCTGTAGACAGGTAAACATGAATCTCACTGCTGAAGTCAGTCATATTCAACAGAGCTCAGCAACCACATACTCCATGTAAGAATAGAGCTCCTGGGGGAGCTGCTGGGTGTGCAAGCCTTGATGAGAGCCAAACGCTTTGTGTACACAGTGGTGAGCCCTCTCTTCCTCTGTGTAATATCATTGTAATTGCAGATGCGCTTGGGCTACGTAATGTTCTGTGGATTACCAAGCATGAGTCAAGAGTAATTCTGTCCTGGAACAATAACTTGACAAAAGAAGAAACTGAGAAATACACTGTGAAGTATATTTTGAGTTATAAATTCTTCAATACCACTCAAGAAAGGAAAGTAAGTTGTTTAATGGTTATACATATGTCCTGCTTTCAGCTGGGATAGAGTTAATTTTCTTCACAGAAGCTAGTGTGAGGTTGTGTTTTGGATTTGGGATGGAAAAAATATTAATAAGGTATTGATGTTTTGAGTTGTTGCTAAGTAGTCAAGGACTGTCCAGCTTTTCATGCTGCCCTGCCAGAGAGAAGGCTGGGGGTGCATGGGAAGCTGGGAGGGGACACAGCCGGGACAGCTGACCCAGGCTGGTCAAAGGGCTATTCCATACCATATGGCATCATGCTCTGTATATAAAGCTGGGATGAAGAAGAAGGAAGGGGTGGAGGATGGATGTTGGGAGTGATGACGTCTGTTTTCCCAAGTAACCATTGTGGGTGATGGAGCCCTGCTTCCCTGGAGATGGCTGAACACCTGCCTGCCCATGGGGAGTGGTGAATTAATTCCTTGTTTTGCTTTGCTTGCGTGTGCGGATTGTGCTTTGCCTATTAAACTGTCTTTATCTCAAACCATGAGTTTCCCCACTTTTACTCTTCCAATTCTCTCCCTCATCCCACCGTGGGAGAGTGAGCAAGCAGCTGGGTGGTGCTTTGTTGCTGGCTGGGGTTAAACCATGACAACACAGTTTAAAGTCAAATCATGTATTACTTTATTCAGTAGAACTTGTATAATATCTCTTTCAATACTCAGTACTGTCTACCTTCATGCAATTCCTTCTTCCTCTTCTTAGGAAAGACTGCAGGAGAAGAGAAAGATAATACGCCTTGAGTTACATTCTGGATTTAATGCTAAGGTTAAAACACAACTTTTTGCAAAAGAAACAGAAGATGTAATTAAGGAGAGTGGCTGGACAGAATTTATTTACAAGGCACCTCCAGGTCAGCTATTTCTTACATGTTGTTAAGACATCCAAGCATTTGTGATAATGTTCTATCTTACTTGGAGACATATAATTTCTGAAAGCTCATTATTATCTTATGCTACTTATGTGGTATGAATTTGTTAAGAAGATGACACATAACACCTTGGAATATTGCATAATTATGTCCTTTATTAGGCATGTTCAGATTCAGAGAACTCCAGCTCTGCTGAACAAGATGTCAGAACAACCCAACCACTCTCTCCATTTTCCCTAGCAACTTGTATGTCTTTTGAAGATTGCCTTCCATATCACTTGGTTTCAGGAAGTCTTAAAAGAGCGGAGTTTTCAACTACTGCTCCAGGCATTTTTTTTTTCTTTAAGTGGGTTACTAAGAGTTTTAGTGGTAGTAGCAGATGTACTTCTCAGTTGCTGTTGTCCAAAAAGCCAAAAGATCCATTTGTTCTCACCTGTCACTTAGTCATCCTTCTAGAAATAAGGATACGTAACGGATTTGTAAAGGCAACCATCATGTTGTTATTAGAAAATCCACATAAAATAAACATAACTTTTTCCCCATTTCTTTGTTGCAGTATATGTTCAGAATCTTTCATGCATCATATATAACATTTATTTTTTCAATTGCACCTGGCATATTAAGGCAGAAGCTCCTGAAGATATCCAGGTCTTTTTTTCATACAGGTAAGAGTCTTAGGAAAAATAAGTATGAAACCATGTTTTTGTACTAAATCAGTCTTTGATTTACAAGACCAGTATTTCCTTCACACAGACATGTAGGAAAAGATTTTGAATGCCAGCAATATATAAAAAATGCAAAGAAGAAAAATGTTGGATGCCATATGAAAGAAATATATTTCCAACCATCAAGAAAAATCAATTTAAACATAACTGTAAAACATCTGAGAAATAATTCAAGAGGATTGTCTTATTACAAAGCTTTTATACCTCAGAAAATAGGTAAGTATTGTCAATTATTATTATTAAAAGTTCATTTATTGGTTGTTTCATTGGTCTGAAAAGTAAAGAAAGGAAAGAGGGTAGTGTGACAAAGTCAGGATATTAATTCTAACTTTTTATGCATTTATCTCCCTAGGAATTTTACACAAAGATTAAACAAAATGTATTATGGCTCAAAGGTTTTTATTTTTTTCTTTGATGTAATAGCATTGTTTATCTATAACTTTTTTAGTTATGACATTTTAATGTCATATGACATTTTAAAAATAATTACGACATTTTAAAATATGACATTTTAAAAAATTGATAGGCTAGTGTGAGAAAATGCAATTCAAAAAGCATTACAACCTTTTTTCCTCCAGCTTTTCTTTTTTCCATCCTTTTTCTTTTATAGTGTTGAAGAAAGTGTGATAAAGAAAAAGGAACATAAATAGACACAAGTCTCATTCATAACTGAGTTTAAGAATATGAATATTCTCAAACATTAGTAACATTTCTATTTATTTATGACATCATTTTTCAGTTAAAAATACTTTGACAGTTATTGCTAATTATCAGCAGTTTTGAATTATCATATAATTTTTTTTCATTACCTCTCTGTGAAGTTTGATTAATCTCATGGGTAAGAAATTCATCTGTGTTTTCACACAGACTGCAGATTCAAATACCTTTTACATAATGAACATCGTGATCATATTCCAGACCTGTAACATGGAAACCAGTCATAACCCAAAGGATAGCAAAAACCCATTCAAAACCATAAAAATTTGTGCTGACTTAGACCTCATCTATTCTGTTCTAATGCAGTAGAATTATTAGCCTTACTTAAAGATTTGCACTGCAATCAGAGCCAGTTATAAGCAAGATTTTCTGTTTTAGCAAAATAAAACATTTTCAAGAAAATCAGATTTTCCTGAAAAGATTAAAAAAAAAAAAAAAAAAGGAGGGGGTCAGGAGGAAACTGATCTGCAGAAAGACTGTATTAGGTGTTTTCATAGCTGGCTGGGAAGATGTTCACTTCCAGACTGGCTGCCTGGGTCTGATCCCCCCTGCAGACTCCAGAGCTGAGCGCTGCCATAGTATGTCCAGTCTTAGGATCAAATGCCTCACACAGCAAGGAAAGATTTCACATAATTCTCAGAGGTGGTGCCTGAACTACACTAATTTGCCTGACAACCTCCTGAGGGCTTGCCCCCACCTTGGCAGTCTGACACCTTCTTCCACCCCCCTGCTACTCCTCAGGCAACCTTCCCACCCAGGGCCGCTCCAGGAAGCGCGGGGCTGGGGTGAGCAGGAGCGAGCGGGGACTAAGTAGGAGGGAGTAGACTGTCCCTTCCTTGCTTCTCTTTCCAGCCACTCCATCTCCTTCCTCCTGCTCAGAGCAGCCACCGCTTCCTCTTTGCCAAGGCCAGACTGCCAGCATTTCGTCCCTGCCCTTCTTCCCTTCCCACCTTTGCCATCTTTAATCATCAGCAGGGTGCACGCCAGTCACGGCTGGGTCAGCCAACCGCTTCCCCTCATGTCCCGGCGGCAGGCACAAACCCTGGTAAGCTCACCTTGCCTCTAAAACCCATTGCCAAGCCTTGGTAGGGCACAGCAAAGTCTAAGTGAGCTTGCAAGGGACATTGTTCACATTGTAAGTAAGTAGTGGAATTGCTCTTGCAAGGCTCCAACATTGCCAGGGTTGTCTTCTCCCTCCTGAGAAGGAGGTCGTACCCTTCTGGTTAAGAGGCATCAAAAAGGCTTGTTCGTACCCAGGCTCCCCTTCTTAAACAGGAAAACCTTCAGCTGGGCTTTAGCCAGCCTAGCCCTTGCACAGTCCTGGAGGTCCTGGAGGTCCACTGTCCTGCTGCGAGGTACCAGCCCCTGCAATCCAAGCTTCCTGCTAGTAACATGACATATGGTCTGACAAAACAGGACTCATGCACGCCCTGTGCTGCAGTTAGCCCAAAAATAACTCAGTCCTGGCTGTCTGAGGGGAGACGGAGCTTGAAGATATTTGCAGATGACAGGTGACAGAAGGTGGAAAAAAAACCCCAAAAGCTCTTGGTTTACTCAAAGAAGAGCGAGATGCTCTGGCAATAGTATTTCAGAAGTAAAAAATATGTCTTTCCTACTACAGAGGCTAAACAAAAAAAAAAGCTCTGCTTACTCTCCTCACCTTTCATGGCTCATGATGTGCCTCCACCCTCAAAGGCAGGTGTTGGTCACTGCCAACAGCTCCAAGGACGGGCAGAAGTGAACAATTTTACAAGCCCGAGGTAGCCCTGAGAGAAATGTTTTTGCTAACTTTATGGGATCGTTACTCAAAGAGATGAGACTTCTCAAGGAGGGGAAGGAAAAAGAAAAGCCAAAAAGGAAACCCCAGTGTGACACACACGCCCATGGAGAGAGATGGTGTCACGCAGCTGCAGCAGCTAGAGCAAGCACAGAAGCTCCATGGCCCAGTAATGCTGCTATTCACCCTCTCTCTCTCTTTCCCCCACCACATTGCAGCCATCTTGGCCTCAGACCTCACCGGCCATGTCCCCAGCTTGCCATGCACTTCTGCCTCTGCTGGGAGGGCTTTTTTGGAAAACTCCTGCTGCGGTTTCTCCCTTCACAGCAATGCAAGAGCAGCCGGAGAGGGCTCAGGCCGCTTGAGTGCTCCAGCAGACACCTAGGATCAGTGCTCTAACGCTCAACCTTGCTAGAAAGCAGCTGCAGACTTGCTTGTCTAAACCAAAGGCTAAAATCCTGGGAACCCAAATGTCCCTTGCTTCCAACCCTGTACCACATCCCTCCCTGAAAAAAAACATTGCCATCGCACTGAGTGGTGCACAGTGATGGGAGGGAGGTTGTCTGGTTGTTTGTTTATCTCTCCTAAACACATCTTGCTTCCTTGGTAGCAAGTACTTGCCAGCTCATTTACAGGAGATAGAGAGATTTCTTAAGCATGTGTGGCAAACCTCATATACTGAGTAAGATCCTGTCAGGAGGTGGTATCCCTTCAGTAACCTCACAGTGAGAGATGGAATTCCTTTTTTTTTCCCCAAGTTATATTACCAGGCTCATTGGGCAGACGTGAGGTATCCGGCCAGACATAGTGGAAATAATTCTACATGTCAGGGAGCCTGCAGCAACTCAGAGGTCTCCTTGACACCCACCCAGACTCTGGAGAGGGAACTCAAAGGGTCTGCTTCTCCTCCTCACCCTCGCTACCTCCCCTGGAAAGACGCACGGAAAAAAATTCTCCCTCTCTTTATTTTGAGGCAGAAATGGATGCCACTTAGTGAGCAGCACTTTCAAAGAAAATATGTCACTCACTGAACGCCTTCTTTGGGTGTAATAATCTCCAAAATAGTCATCAGTGTATTTTAAGGACTAACGCACTGTGTTTGTTTTGCATCGCTGTAAATATGAGAAAGAGCATGAGGTACAGAAGGTCTCTCTGTGCTCTTTTTTCAGAGAAACTGAACCCGCCGATCAACGTCTCAGTTTCCCTTGAAAACAGAAGTATTAAAATTCACTGGAAACCCCCGCCTACTATTGGTTCTGCACGTAAAAAGTGCTTTTTTTATCAAGTGAAAATAACAGATCATAAGGTAATGAGGTTTTTGGTAATACACCTAATCTGTATAACGTAACTTCTATAATCCCTTGAATTTAACAGAATTAAAACTCAAAAAAAAATTTAAAGAAATTCCAAGTTCTTTCATGTAGGATCCAACTTTTCTTTTCTTTCTGAAATGGCAAATCAACACATTTCATGAAGTCTTTCAGAGTCATGCTTGCATTGAGCTGGACTGGTTGTTTTTTTCTTTTCATCTTGAATTTGAATTGTACATTAACATCACGTAGATTATGTATTTTTTTGTTACAGAAAAAGAAGTATTGATAAAATCAAAAAATTTAGCAGCTACTTTGATAATATTTTTTAAGAAGAAAAAAATATGTGTTATTGTTGTTATTTCTACATACATCACTAAAAGAATCACCCTTGTTGTTTGCATACATTGTTTTTGCATACATTTAAAAATCTTTCATGGTGTATCAGCAGCTTCTCTTAGTCTTTCAGTAAGAAACAGAACAGTGTTATTATTACAGTATTACTACAGTGTTATTATACCTGGCATTACCAGGTGGCATTTTTAAATTACCTGCAAATAAGAGCTGAAAAGTTTTCATGCAGATTCTTATTTGAACTCCCAAAGAGTAGAAATCCAACCACTTAATTCCAAATACCATGGGTATGAAATTCAAATGTGCATTGGAATGTGAATTTTATGAATCTTTGGTGTTTTCACTCAAACTGTCTTTGAATCTGTAGTTTTCTTTAAGAACCTAAAACTTAGCTAACACAAACTTCAGTCAGTGCACAGTACTCTAACAACAAAAGGCTTATCTAAGATGGCTGCAAAAATTTAAGAGACCATTAAAACATGGAAGAACATATGACTAAATTGATATGTGTTCACTCTTTGTTAGACACAGTAGAAAGGAGAAGTTCAATGAGGTAGACACATTATTGATCACATAATGTTGCCTCCATAAATTACAGCAGGGTTTATTAATTCAGGTGCAGTGCTACTACTGCTAGGCAGCTTCCAGAACAGAGCTGGCTCTTCCCACATTCCCTCATTGCAGCAGGCAGAAAGGATCTCAGGTCTGTGCATGGACATGCCAAAGCTTCCCGGTTCTATTTGGGTTTTCCCAGAAGACAGACAGACAGCCTCCTTCCAGGCCACCTCTGCAAATACTTAGCATCCCCTTAACCATTCCAAAGTCTAATACTTCAAAACCCCTGCCAGAGACATCCGGGTGCTCATCCCTGTCTATTCACAAGTCTCCCAATCGCTAAAGGCTGTGAGCAGAGGGAGCAAAGAATGTTCATGATGGATCCTTGCTGTCCTGATAAGGGAGCCCTTCTGATCCCTTCCTGCCCATGCACGTAGATTTCCTTCCTGTTTCAAGACCCAGAGCACGGGGGGTAGAAGTGGGGAGGGCAGGGAATAAATGTTCATGTGGACACTGCAGCCCCCATTTCCAGCTTCCTAACACGTTCCACTGTCTGGAAGGAAGTGTCAAATACATAAAATAGTCCAGCATCTTTACTTAAATGGAACAATCATCTTATTTTTCTTCTCTGACAGAGCTGCTCCTCTGCTTTGTACACATCTTCAGGATATAAACATAACAAAGAAAAATCGTTGGGGTATGGAAGTGAATAAATACATACAGCAGTGGAAAATTATGGTGGTTTGTTTTTTTTTTACAGATGGGATGGTTTGGGAAGACAGGAGAGAGGCAGCAGCAGCAACAACAAAAAGACGTGTGAGGGCACCAATTAAGTGGGGGAGCTTTAAGGTAGATTTGAGGAGAATCACTGTCAAAGATACCAATGATTAAAATGGTAGCTACCTAACCAAGGAGAACAAAAAACTGGGGGGCAGGGAAAGATAAGGAAGGAAGCTGCAGCAGTATTACAGGAGACACAGGAGGGAGAAGAATGGAGCAAGCCTGAGATTCTGTGTCCTGGTCAAAGCAAGGTCTTCATTGCCATCACAGAGACTTAATGAGTTGAGGTATTAGGGTATTCATAAGCAGGCTTGTAGATATCTGTTGAAGAACAGGTAAGAGTATAATGATTTAAATATACTAGTCTATATTTATTTATTTTGAATACCTGAAAAGATGACTTGCTGAATATTATTTATTATTATTATCATTAATAATAATAATAACAACAATAATAATGTTATACAGATTGATAAAGCCTGAAAATAAGGAGTTAAGTCTGCAGGTGTCTGGAAGCTGGGAAGGGTTGGCAAGTACTGTGGGAAACAAGATTAGAATTTGAAATCTTGGGTAAGTCTGAGATCAACAAGCCAAAATTCAGTAATAAGGAAAATCCTGTGATTCGGAAGTACAGGTCAAATGTGCCAACACAAAATAAGGAACTAACGTGGAGGCAGTAACGCAGAATAAAAAAGGTCTGTGGATTACATTGAACCACAAACTGAGTCAATCATTCCATGTTATTACACAAAGATCAAATGTTATTCAAGTACATATGACAAGCATGTCACATGTAAGTTGTAGATTGTGATTAATTAGCCCTTCTAGCTACTGAGTTTCACCTGAAATTTCAAATTGTGCTTTGGGCACCACCACAAAACATAAATATGCTGAAAAAAATTCAGAGGACATTAGTAATAGTAATCAAAATGAGCATATGCTTTGAAAATGTGCTCAAGGAGTGGAAGACTGAGGGATGTGGTCTAGAGTAAAGGATTGTAACTTGTGTTAACAATCCTCTGGTAAATAAAAGAGCACAGGGATCATACTTACCCATGTCAACTTGTGAGTAGGGTAAAAAGTGACTGGCTAAATTCAAAGCAAGGAAAATGTAGGCTAAAAGTTAGGAAAAGTGCCTTAATTCCAAGGAAAGTCTAGCACGTGAACAGGTTTCTGAGGCTACTTGGGGATGGCTCTGTATAGTTACCAACAAAAGATAAGACATCCTCCATGAACGCTCTGGGTAGATGTGACTGAAAGTTAGAATCACAGAGTCATAGAATACTTTGGGTTGGAAGGGACCTTTAAAGGCTATCTAGCCTGTATTGATACCGGGGGTTGCCCTGACCCAGGTGCAGGACCCTGCACTTTGGCCTTGTTGAACCTCATGAGGTTCACATGGGCCCATTCGTTGAGTTTGTCTAGGTCCCTCTGGATGGCATCCCGTCCCTCAGGTGCGTCAACTGCACCACTCAGCTTGGTGTTGTCTGCAAACTTGCTGAGGGTGTACTCAATCCCACTGTCTATGAAGATATTAAAGAGTACTGGTCCCAGTACGGACCCCTGAGGGACACCACTCATCACTGATCTCCACCTGGACATTGAGCTATTGACCACTACCTTCTGGATGTGATCATCCAACCAATTCTTCATCCACCCAACAGTCCACCCATCAAATCCATCTCCCTCCAGTTTAGAGAGAAGAATGCTGTGGGGGACTGTGTCAAAGGCCTTGCTGAAGTCCAGATAGATGACATCCGTAGCTCTTCCCTTGTCCACTGACGTGATCTCTCCATCCTAGAAGGTCACTAGGTTGGTCAGGCAGAACTTGCACTTGGTGAAGCCATGCTGGCTGTCTCGAATAACTTCCCAGTCCTCAATGTGCCTTAGTGTAGCTGCACATCATTTCTGCCAGAGGTGCCCTACGTAATTTTGTAAGAAGTCTTTCAGTCCTGCACTTTGGAAGTTTCCTATCATGACAAAAGCCTATTAATTGCTCCTTTGGAAGAAATTTTCAGGTACAGCATTTGGTTAGCACTTAACCCTCATAGTCATTTGCAGTTTGCTTTTGAAAGCCTAAGGACTTTCCCCCATTTTTACTTACTTTTGAAAAACTTAGCATGTGAACTTTTGAACCTATCTTTGGCACCAGATCTGGAAAGGTCTTGAAGAGTTTAAAGGAAGAGAAAGAAATGGTACACAGGGTCAAAACTACACCACACCAGTCAGTATGAGGAGAGCAGGAGGTCACCTTTTCTTGAAGTTGCCCATATAGTACTCCCTCATTGTGCTTTCCTAACACCAAAGTTGCAAATATTCTGCACCCCTCTGTGTCTGAGATGCATACTTTCTACTTCTTTGCAACTTCCTAACATTATTTTTAATTTTTATAAGCAGGATTTTCCTCTCTTGCTTTCTTTTTTGTTCCTTCAGAAATTATTACCATTGTTTATTTACAGAAGTTGGTTTCAGTTTTCAAAAGTGATGAATGATTTAGAGATATCTTTGCTTTAAACTCTGACACTCCTTGTGTTGACTTGCTCTTTTGAAGTGACATGCTTTCTTTTATAGACACAATTAAAGATATTTCAAGATAGTCCCTAAAATAATGTGCAACCCTCACCACCAGTCAGATGAAAAATGCAAGATTTTGTTCTACCAGACAAGCAAGTACAGCACAGTACCCACACTAAAACCTTGAAGCTTGCAGTTTCATATTTACTGTATTCATCCTATACTTGGTGTGATAAAAAATGAAAAGAGAATCAGTGCTTTCAAATTCTTACTGTCCTACTGTAGCTGAATACCTCCTTCTATATTATCAGTTCTAGGCCCTCCTTCATTTTCGGTCCTGAGGTTTAATAAATGTGAGGTAAGAGTCAGATTGTGTCTGGACAAAAGCACTTGTTCTGAACATCTTTTGCTACTAGGTTTGAGTTGTAAATAGTAGTATTTGACATCCCTAGATTTGTATCTGAATGGCAATGTGAAATCACCTAAAATAACCCCCTAAACCTATCTTGATAGATCGTAGATGTCACTGCAGAGAAATATGAGTATCCGTTTCATAAGCCAGCAAAAAAATGTGCAGCACAAGTGAGAGTAAAGAAAGAGAGATGCATAAGAAACAAAATTTGGAGTGAATGGAGTGAACCAGTGTTTATTCATGATGGTAAGTTATCATCTATCTACTATTATTCATAACCTTAATCATTGGGTATGTTATTACCATTCAACTTATCTACTTCACTACATTATTTCTCCTTGTACTGTATTTTTGTACTGTAGTAGTACCTAGAGGTCCATGCCACGCACCAGGCTCACACAGCTTTAGGTGCTGTAGAGAAAGGCGGTCCTTGGTCTAGTGAGTTGTACTTCCTTGGTCCTACAGCAGCCTAGCACAGGGCTGTTCTCCTGAGGTAAGTTACATCTGACTCTTGTCAGCCTTTAGAAAACAATAATGGTGAGCTGCCGAAAAGCTCACAATCCCCCCCGCCCACCGCCTGCCCTGCAATGGACAGCCCAAGCATCTCTACAAGCACTTTCAACTGGAGTTAGTAAGCCATGAAACCCACTAATGTCATAAAATTCATCAGATCACGTAGTCCTTAAGGACTAAGTCTAACATTTCTATTACTACATAAGGGAAATAATTTCTTATCTGACAGAGCTAGGAAGTGGTTTTGCTCATATTTAAATATACGTACTCTGGCCCCTACAGCTCACTTCAACTCAAATTAAACAAGACCCTTGTTATAGTTTTATTTCACCTCCCATGACTAGATTTTAACATTCATGTGCTAACAAGTGAAACTTGTGCTTTCTGTGATGAGAAAAGTGCCTCCACATGCAGCAGCTTCTTGATGTCAGGTTAGGTAAAGATGAAGTAGCATAATGGAGTGACACTCTATATTTATGGAGAGAAAATGGTGCCTAGACCTGTCTCTGTATGTTGACATGCAAAAAAAAAAAAAAATTAAATACTGTTGATAATAAACCAAAACAAGATAAATATCTTTATTTAATGCAACAGACTGTGTATTTTGGAATAGGTCTTTTTGATCTTTTGAGCTTAAAGTGCATATTTATCTGAAGACACAGGAAATGCAAGGCCAGATGTTATTATTTTTGCAATAGCTTAAATGCAAATTCAGTTATAGGGTTTATAGGATGTTGCCTGCCTACACTGTCAGATGCCTCACCACATCCCACTGGTTTGTTGGCACCTCTCAGCTGCCACCTTTGTTGGCCCAGATTAATTAATTTCACTTCAAAAGCATTTAACTTCTGAAATGCTTTGAGAGAGAAGCCTAATAGCTCTACACACTCACTGTGGTGAAGGAAACCACATGTTTCAACCCATCAGAGATTTGAATTGTCCTTTGGAGATGCTTTTTTTCTTCTTACTGAAGACAGAGAGAGCCTAGGACCATAGCATGGCAAGTAGAGTGGTCTGCCTGGTGTCAAGTGTAACACATCTGGTGTGTAGACAGTGGAGGGAGGGGAAATTAGAAGGGCTTTTCCTGCTGGGGGAATGCAGATTTACTCACTCCCTGCCCGGGTCTCACCAGAAGAAGGAAATGGAGTTGAACAGTCACCCATCCTGGTTCCAGCCTACCAAACCTTGCTCTCAGCAGCTGCAACTCTCTTTCGACAGTTTTCAACACCACTGCTTTCCCAGCTTCCACTACAGCTGTTGCTGAGGCTGAACAATCACAGCATGTTTCCCCCACTTCAGAAAAGTTTATGGTGGACAAGACTGCCATTGCATATAAGCTGTAATATCTGCATGTGTTCAGTGCAGCATGTTGATTTACCCCTGGAGCATACAGCACATATGCACAGGTTCATGTGATACAGCAATTTCCCTTCTTCCTTCCTATACCTGGAGAGGATAGGTGGCTTTTACAAAATGAACCTGTGAGTATAGTACATTGAGGGATCACATGTTCAGGCAAACCTCTTTAAATATCTGCTTTGATGCCTAGAGAATGTTTTCTGTCCATTTTGGTTTGTATTCCGTTAAAATTATTTTGTCTGCTTCTAATTGGGAACATGTATAAGTGGACATTATGAAGTGCATTTTAATACTGCCTAGATTAAAAAAACACCTGGTATTAGTAATATTGTTCATGGTAATGTCCTGAAAGTCATGTACCTAATTTCATAGACACAGTGAATTGAAAAAATTGAATCATTCCATGGAGTAACCCGAAAGGAAAAACATCCATTAGGTTTTTTTTTTTTGGAATGTGTCAATTTTTCTGCTGAAAGTCTTGAAGGACAGTGCAATGACCTGCTTTTTGTTTGCTTCTACATGACATTCCAATGTTTCATCTAGGAAATGTGCTACATTTCTGTAAGAATGTGTTTTTTAAGAGGCATTTCAGCCTCCATTTAAAAAAGCTGAAACATCAAAATGAAATAACATAATTCAAAACATAACTAAAATATTTGTTCTGAAATGTTCCTTTGACATGAAAAGAATTTGTTAATTTTCTCATGGGAAACACATTCGTTCTCCATTAGAATTAGCATATGCTCTTGAAAAGAACCACAATTTAAACTGAACTGAGCTGTTTAGTATAGGAACTTTCTGCTAAAAAAGAAATGTTAAATCAGCTTTATTCATGTATAGAAACTTGAAATAATTAGTCTAATTTTTAAAGCTGCTGAGCATTCATAGATCACTTTGAAATTAATAGTAATTCAGAGGTGTTCTGCATTTTTGCAAACCAAGCCACTTGTTTTTGTTTCAAAGTACTGTTACCTGTGACTAAGTTTAAGCATTTGCATCTGAAAAAAAACCACCAGAAAATGGTCTACCTAAAAGAATATGTGTGCTGCTTTTTCTTCCTCCTTTCCAAAATTCATGAAGGAAGAAAACAAGAGAAGCAAACCCCTTTGTGGTTCAGCTGATGCAAAGACCACTTGTTCCTCTTCCCCCGGGTGTGTACGTGATATGGGGTTAGCAGAATGATGCAGAACAATTACCTCAAACAAAAGAATTTCTACTACACAGTCCAGAAATTGTTCAGAATATGTTTTCTGAGCGTTCATCTCAAAAGACAAGAAAGGAAAAACTCCCTTTTCATCTTGAAGTGAATAAAGAATAGTTTTGTATTTCAGCAGAACATAAAGGTTATTATACACAGTTCTGCCCATAAGTTTGTGAGTATTTTCTTGGTTTCCTATCAGGTTTGTGGAAATTTGTAATCTCCTTGGTTTAAACTACGGATGGCTTCCAAGTAGGAACTTTTGTTCAGTTCTTTTGTTCTTTCAATTTGATCTAGATTGATCCTAAAACCACTGTTTAACTGGCCTCAGACTATTAACATTTTAAGAGCTGTTCCTGCCTGCTTTTCTTCAAAATACTTAGTTCAAAGCAATCCAAACTAGTTGTGGTTCTAAAGCTAGGCATTAAACAAAAAATAAAATTTGACAAAAATACATTTTTGGGTCAACCAAAGACATTGGTTACTTTGGTACTTCGGGTATTTTGGAGGAAAATGCAAGATACAGAGCAGTAGTATTTGTTGAGCAGTGTAAATATGTATTGCTGGCATTTCTCTAGGACTATGCCTAGCAGGCTTGAAAAAGGTAAATCTAATGAAAACCAAATGTTGTTTCTTGACTCAAAGTGAATATTTTGTTTGAGAAAAAACTTTTATTTTCACTTTGCCTTAAACCAGCTACAGCTGTGAAGGGGTGAGGAGGCAGCAGCAGGGGACTTATGGTGTGTAGAGATGGGAGGTGGCAACAGCAGGAATCCAGAAACAGCTGGGGCAGCAGCAGGAGTGTCAATAGCGGATGGACAGAGGGTTTGAAATCCAGAGGAATCAAGGCTGGATAGAAGTACCCAGTGGCAGGACAGGCCATGCCCAGCACGTGAGAGCAGAAATCCAGAGAAAGGAGGGGATGGTGCCTACTGGAGCAGAGGAGGCCAGGGAAAGTGCTGAACTGCGGCAGCAGCAAGGCTGAGAGCTCAAAGGAGGAGGAAGGAACAGTGCTGAAGTCAGAAGCCCCTGTTTCCCCTAAAAAAGCTCCAGGAAATGTTTCTTTAAATCTGTGGCAGTTCAGGAATAATGCAATATTTATGAGTCAATGTATAATTCATCCATTTATGAACTACCCTTTCCTACATTATTAACATTACCTTTCCCTCTTCCTTTTAAGAAAAGACAGCAGATGTCATGCTGCTAAGCCTCACGTTGTTTTGTCTCCTGATTTTCCTTGGAGGTTTGCTGATATGTGCATGTAGAAGGTAAGGTACATTTCTGGAAGGTAGTATAAATTTCTAGTGGAAGAAAGATCAGAGTGAGGATAAACAAACCATAAAATGGATTAAAGTAAAACACTGATGTTCTCAGATAAATTATGTTTACAAGCAGCAGTTAATTGTGCATTTCCAACTATTGTTCTAACAAAGGAGTGCTAGGTGTAAGATACCGAGACTTATCAAGCCATCTCACAGCTCCCATCACAGTCCCTGGAGCTCCCGTCTCACTCCCTACTCTCAGATGTCTTTCTGCCACTATAAATTACATTTTTTCATCTTACTCTGACTGCTGCCTCCCTGCCCTCAGTGTGACTTTGCCCCATGCTTTTGCAAGTTCTGCATTCAGGGCCACCAATGATAATCATGCTAAAGATGAACTACATTTGCCACGTTGCCCCATTTCATTTCATAACCCATAGGTATTACTGAGAGCAGTCTTTCTCTAAGCTGGACAGTTTACAAGAAATAAATAAAAAAGTGAAGTCAGGCTGACGGAAGGAATTTCCTTTGCTGTGCTGTTAGTACAGCAAAGTAATAGTAGTGGTCCTACATCCACCAACAATTAATGCAACCAGCTGCCTCCATGCCACTATATTTTGCCTGGCTACATAGTTTTCCTATTGACATGTCAGAGAAAGCTTTCTTGAACTGAAAAATAAACTTGTTCGGGATTGGATGGTAACTCAAGTTGCCTTAATATTTGGAAGGTGCAGTATGTAGATGGAACCTGTGTTAAAAATAAATTGATTATTTAATTAATGACTAAATATTACTCCTGATTAGGAGAAAAGAAGTTATCATGTGGTCTATCTGCTTTCAGTAAACAAAGACTCAAGGAACTATAGATATGAAAGAGCTAATACAAAAATACAGAATAAAAAGTTTCCCCTTGGGCAAACAAAACATGTAATTGAAAGCCATCTGCGTCAAAACATAAAAAAATATTCTGGTCAAATAATAAGGAATGACTCTGGCCTCAAGAGAGTCATTCAGCTGGTAGATCTTTTAGGTGGAGAATTTATATAGTACTCAAAACCCAACAGATAATCCTTTGTGATGAAACAAAATATTTTCATGTTTCTGTGCAGACAACACATGTTCTCAAACCCAAATTCTGCTAGACCTCAGAAAACGAGTTAAAAGATGTTTTCAATGCTATGCATGCTCCCTGTTATTCAATATTTCTTTCTTTGATTATCACACTTTATAGGTAATATTTTCAATTTTGAAAACCACATATAGGAGTAATTTTTTTAGCTATAGATATAGTAGCATGCCACAAACTCTCACTTTGCTTGTAAATCTTATGTTTGTGCATATGCCTACAGTTCTTTTAAATCTCTAACAGGCTAAAAAACAGTTAGGCTGAAGAAGAGCTGGGAAAAATGTTGAGAAAAATGTCTGCAGTGAAACAGAAAAGGGTAGACTAGAGGCTTTAGAAATGGCAGAGGCCTGTCTTATTGGCGTATCTGTTACAGAGCATTATTGACTGATCCGTTCCTGCAGACGTGTAAGAGTCGTGTGTCTGTATCACTGTTGTAGGTATGGATGCCTGGAAGCTATAAGCATGCCTGTTCCACATCCTTCAGATAATATCAAAACTTGGTTAGCTGCAGATGAGACTCACCACCAGGTAGAGTGTGTCTATCTGTCTTCTCTCACTACGTTGACGTGTATAATATTACCTGCGAGTGGAATGGTACAATATTACACTTAGAGCAGCAGATAATTTTTAAGAAAAACTGGGAAAAAGGTATGCACAATATTTGTGGTGAAGCCAGAAGAGAACAGAAAGTTTCTGGAGGTTACAGGATTGAGAAAATCTTCAGGGGAGTATTCTCTCAAGTGTGCCTCAAAGAGAAAGTGTTTCAGCATATCCACACTCAATGGGCCAACATTTTAAGGAGCTATCACCCTGACTCCATACAGCATAGTCAGTTACAGAATTTTACATGTATAAGAATGTGGGCAAGTTATTACAGGGAAAGTTTTTGTGGAGATCTTCAAGTCGTCGGTTATGTCGTTGTAAATGTGCACATTCTTATGACAAGTAAGAGGAAGCTCCACAATGCATGAAACATAAAACCTGTGTAAACCATGATAAAACTGTGTTTACTTTGGAAAAGCTGATGTGCTGTAAGTTCAGGTGCTAGCTTATCTTATGGCAGTTACAAGTCTGTAGTCAACTGGGCAAAACATGAAATAAATATTTGTAACATTTTTGTGGCTATTATTACTATTGCTCCTTGGCTGGCACATTCAGCATTTCTTATCACTGTGTTATTGTGTGAGTTAGAGGAAAAAATGCTCTAGTCAGGCAGTAGTCTAGGTCCCTACAGCTCTGGTGAAGCTACACAGTGAACTGCACTCAGGAGGCATGGTAAGATTGCCTCTTACCTGGTTCTTCCACAACACACGATGAGAAGTGCAGGTGTGCCCAAACTATGGGGGATTTTTTTGAGAAACATCACTGAAGTAGAAAACTGTAATGAGGATTTTCTCCATCCTGTTGTACTCAAAAGTTTTGTTCAGAGCCTCTGCAGGATTTCTATTAATTTTATTCTGTCCTACTTTATTACTGCACTTACACTGCAATATCAAAATCTCTTCTAGTAGTGCATTCAGCAATGTAACTAACAATTACCGGTGTGAGCTGTTATGCTATCTTCTCTCCCAGAAGAGATGAAAAATGTATGCTTTCCAATATTGTGTTTTGTTTTTTTGTATGAATATACCTACATGATTGCAAACTCTGATAGAAGCCATGGGCCATCTCAATTCATGAATCACAATTTAAATTGTGAGGCAAAAGGAATGAGTTGTTTTGTTTTATTTTACCTTCTCAAAGACAAATATATGGAAAAATTGATGTGCATATGCTATATAATCATATTACAAACAAGAAGACTGAAGTGTTTTGAACTTGCACCTGGAGTTCATTCCACATGCCTTGGGCTGGCTCCCAAAGCAGTCTGTGCACCTCTTTTTCTTTACAGTCATCTTAGAAAAGACCAAGAGCCCCAGAACTGGGCTGGGGCCAAGTCTCTTATTCTCAAGATTAAAAGTAATTTCTATGACAATTCTGTCCAAAATTACTTGACCAAATTTGACTCAAAAGGTGTCATATTTACCACTTTTTCTGTGCAAAAATCCTTTGGCACCCTTTTCACCCGTAATGGTGTGCAAATTAACTAATAATTCTCCTTGTGGCCATCACATCTGGACTGGCAGAATGTAAAGGTAAAATTGTCACCATTAAACCTATATTCTATATCTCCCTCCACCCTAGAACTGCATATACTGTCATTTAGCGGTCTTTGTATTCAATATATAAATAAAAAGCAATCAATGATCACCACAAAAAAAAATGTATTTAACATCACTAACAGAGAAAGAAGACATTTCTGTCCCCAAGGTGTTACAAGCACTGAATATATCTTTGACAGGAAAATCTCAACATAGCTGTTTAATTACTGTCTAGATGTTTACAACAAGTGGCTGAGATGACTGTTGATGGCACTTCTAGGAAAGTTAAATTGAATAAAATGTATGGAATATATTAGTATCTCAAATATTGCTGACACCTGAAATAGCAAAGACATTGGCTTTAGACACATTGTAAGAGTTAAGAAGACTAGGGAGAATGGTGCTGAGACAATCTGTTTTAACCAACAAATAAATATAACCCCTGAAACCTAGACTGTGACTTTGACATAAACCTTAGGTACATAATCATATCAGCCCAGAGGGTGACAAGCAACAAAATTCAGATTCACAATAACTAAGCAAACTTACCCGTGAGCAACTTTTAAGTTGAGAGAGTAACTCATATGATCTCTGTATTCCAGTTATCACAACAGAGTAAATAATTTGTAGTAATCCCAGATACACCAAACAAGTAGCATGCTTGTAACAATATCCAGAGTCTGTAATACCATTGAATGCAGATGTTGTGCATAATGTAATTTTTATCCAACAGAAACAAATGTCAATGCAAATGGAGATGTACTCAGAGATTATTCTGGGAATACCAGAAGAGAATGGAGATGAGAACATCCAACAACAGAGATGTTTGAAGGAATCTGGATTAGAAGACCTGTAGGGATGATACACTTTTTTTTATCTGCATGCAAAAGTTGTCTTTCCATGAGCCGGACAATATTCTGACAGATCTAAGAAGAGCTGATACTGGATTTTGTCTGAGCCCAATAGTTTGAAATATTTTGAGCTCTGACATTGTGCGATTCTTAAAATGAGCTTTGGATCACAAAGGCAAAACAGTACATTGCAGTTTGTCTCTAACTATTACTGATCTTCAGCCCAGTAAAATTACAGCACCTCAGACAATATGATCTAATACTGAGGTCCACTTGGGATAAAGTTGAACTAGAGTTAGTGTTTCATAATGCTGCAATAGCTTCCAAGTACTGTCTGGTAGATCAATGCCTTTGAAGACTGGCTGTTCATACAAATACCATACTAACTATTTAATATTTGATTGAAGTGGTCATGAGAAATGGTGGAAGAAATGCATGTTACTGGAAACAGCAGCAGAAGCTCACAAGGGTTCTCTAAAGCTCAAAAAAATGACTTTCTGAGTCACTGCATTGTGTAAACAGACATCAGCCAGAAAGAAGAGTCATGTGTGAAGACATAAGGTCTTTTAATGTGATGGACTTATTCCTCTGGGGTTAGCAAAAGGAGAAAACTTTAGACAAGGTAAAGAAAACAAAGTTTTCAGCTATATTGTGATTGTCTAAATGGCTAGAGCTCAGAGAAGTTAAAGTTCAGAACTGGCCAATTATTGCTATTTATTTTTCTCTATCCTTTTAAAGAAATCTTTCTTTCCATTTCCATGCGGTGGTGAGCCATGCCAGTTCATTTTGAGGTACATAACCAGGGCAGATTATTTGAACTCTTGCTTGAGACGGTATTTAGTTGACTACGAGGGAAGGAATACAGGGTCTTGATTTTGCAAGGAAGACATTTCTGTAGACTTCTTTAGTAGGCAGGCAATACAAATAAGTGATGGACCTAATTTTCTGGAAGGCTTGGAAGCTACCTAAAAAGTTCTTACTTTCATTTCTGGTAAAATTTGTCCATGTTCAAAATGATGGTTGAAGGAAATATTCGATTCCACTTGAAATAACATCTTTTGTATTATTGTACAGAACAATATAAAACTTTTGTTTGTGCTTGTTTGAAACATTCAGTTTATAAGATACATTTCTGTGCAGAGTTTTGATTCACCTGAATATGGGGTTTTTTGGTAAAATGTCTCCCTCACCGCAGTGGAGAAGACTGCACTCTTTCTCCTTTAATACCAAGAATGGCTGGTAACATCTCAAGAGCCAAGCTGGAAAGGCCTGAACCACAAAAGGACTGTCATTGACTTTGTTTGCCATAAGATCAAGTTCATGCCATCAGGATAAAACAATCAACTTTACTAGGTAGTGTTACCTTTCCTGTTGCACTTGTGTTTTTTACAGAAGGGTGGCCTTACCTTTGAACACCAGTGCTCTTCCCCCCCGTAACTATCGGCCTGATGCCTATGCAAATCATCAAGGAGAAGATGAATAGTAGATATCAGGCATTGAATCATGTTTCAGTAATGACAACTGCTGTAATGTCTCCTTCTGTGTCTTGAATGCAGATGGGAAAACCAACAATCAACATACTCGTTTTTCTCGTGGATGGTCAGACACCGTCTCTTTGGGTAGACAAAGCAGTTTATCCCATCAGCTATGGTCCAGACATGTTTTCTCAAGAAGCGGGGGAAGAATTACTACTTCAGTTAAAAATCATTACAGCAGGCACTTAGAAAACAAGTGTCATGAACTTAGAGATTCCTTTCTTGGTGAGGATATAGAACTGATATGAAAGAATCAGAACATATGTGAGCAAAGTGGGGTAGAGAAGTACCACACGTTGGCCAAACACATCTGGAATCCAGACTTCATACAGTGAAATCAGGCCACAGTGAATATTATATCGTTCCTTAAAATATATTTTATATATATATATTTTATATACATATATTTTATATAGTTTTGGCTTGCAGTGCTTGAAGCCCGCAGCCAGTGCCAGGATTTAAAATAAGACAGGGAACCTATAGGTTGAAGTAATGTTACTATTTTACCTGAAAATAGATTAATTATTTTAGATTAAAATTGCTTTGCTTACAAGAGGCTTCAGTTTCGGCTAATATACACAGTTTACGCACATGCACATGGCAACCTCCAGAGACATACCACATAAAATGAAATGTTGTAATATCAATCCTAAAGTGCAAATTTGTTAATAAAAAAAATTAGTACCTGGACCTTTCTGAGAAACACTTGGACAATTTGTTTACAAAATGGTATAATTTTTCCTTAAAGTAAGTCTAAACCTATCCTAGACCTATTCTCCAATAGCAGACTAATGTTCAATATGTGCATGAAGAAATATAATTATCCGAAAGTAAAACTCAGTATGGCAATAAACACTTAAGTATACACAAAATATTACTCAGCTCAGCTGGCTTGCTCCTGTGAATGAAGCACTTGCCTCCATCTTACCTGTGAATGAAGCTCCTGTGAATAAGATTTCACCTTCTGGTGTTCAAGTGGCACAGCCTGATGAGACACTGGGCAGTGCTTTGCACATAGAGAGATTGCTATTCCTCCCCACTTATGCATTTGCATAGGGCTCTGGAGTCAAAATCCCTTCGTCTGAATCATAAAGTGCTGTGATATCAGAAATAGTGCGACCAGCAGGAGCAGGGAAGTGATTGTGCCCCTGTATTCGGCACTGGTGAGGCCGCACCTCGAATACTGTGTTCAGTTTTGGGCCCCTCACTAGAAGAAGGATGTTGAGGTGCTCGAGCATGTCCCAAGAAGGACAATGAAGCTGGTGAGGGGTCTGGAGAACAAGTCTTACAAGGAGCAGCTGAGGGAACTGGGGTTGTTCAGTCTGGAGAAGAGGATGAGAGGAAATGGCCTCAAGCTGCACCAGGGGAGGTTTAGACTAGATATTAGGAAAAATTTCTATACTGAGAGAGTGGCCAAGCATTGGAACAGGCTGCCCAGGGAGGTGGTGGAGTCACCATCACTGGAAGTGTTCAAAAAACCTGTAGACGTGGTACTTCAGGATATGGTTTAGTGGGCATGGTGGTGTTGGGTTGACAGTTGGACTTGATGAACTTAAAGGTCTTTTCCAACCTTAATGATTCTGTGGTTCTGTGATGTATTATCACTAGCTGTTCTTATGCTTTTAACTCCAAGTCCCCACTTCTGCCAAGTACATATAGCACACAGGGACTTAGGGCTAGGAGTATTATCCAATGTTTGTGTTTCTTCCTGAACATCAGTGACTATGCAATATCAGGCATACCTTACTGTAGCTTCTGAAGGCACAACAGCCCTTTCCCTTTGCTTTGAAAGGAGGATAATCGCCAGAGAAGGAAGGGAATCAGCAAAGCAACCTTCAGACCTGGGACTCTGCACGAAGTCTGGTCAGGTTGTCCATTGCTGCCACCTACTGTACAAACAAACTGCTTTTAACGAAAAATATTCCTCAAGTTTTCAAACTGGTTTAACTTAGAGCAGCTTTAACTGTGCTGATATAGTTAAAGAAGTCCACCTCCCTCTCTATCTTGAAGACCTGGCCTTTATTAGAGACAGGATCCATCTCCCCTAATTTAACTTCCACAAAGTTGGATGCCTAATCAGACAGAGCTGGACGGGGCCCTGGGATATTAAGAGAAGACCTTCAGCGAACATGTCGCTCCAACCTAGAACAGGTCTCCAAGACAGGATGACTCTTCCCTCTGGAGATGCCCATCTCTTTCTCATTAAACTCTAAATGATCAGACTCAGATTAGATGCCTACATTGGCAAAACATGCTTTTCTTGACCTAGTTATTCTGGCTCTCCTTAGCCAGGTGAAGGAAGTTCCAGTTCATATTTCATCATGTTTCAAACCAACATTATGAAGCCAGCAACAGCAATTTTGATCAAAAACAGCCTTGATCAAGACCAAGGGCAGAGAATCTCAGGCCGCAGTATTTAGGCTGAAGTCTGAGTTCACAGCTTTATTCTTCTCACTGTCAAGTGGGGAGGCTGGAGGATGCGAGCATCTAACTTACGCATAATTGTACACTATTATAAGTTTCACCAAAGTGAAATGTATCAAACAGATAAAGAAAGAGCATGCAAGTGTGTGTGTGTGTTGGGGGGTGTAAGCATGTGGAAGGAACATGGTCAAGGAAATGCTGTCTGTATAGAAAAAGGCACCAATATTCATCAGGGCCAAGTGTACAGTGTGTGTTGTGTTCTTAGCGTACTGCTTGTATGTCTCCGTTACAGCTGTACACGTTATCTGCTGGCATTTGAATAGCCAATGCTAGCTGACTGGTACAACTTGATCTTCTTATATCTAAAGGAACCAGATGGCTCCTACAAAGTAACACTAAAGATAAAGATGACATCGAGAAGATGAAAACACTTTGGTGACTGGTGCAACGCTGGGTTGCACTGAAGTTGTATTACTGTGTTTCATCAGGATATACACATCAGTATATTTTCAGTAATCTCAGAAAAAATCCAGGTCACAGCTTTGAATGCTAATTGCATATAAAGCCTGTCACCATGCTTCTGGTTCTCCTGAAACCTGGCAGGTGATCAAGCCCCTAACCATTGGACAAATAGTTAGAGAATATGATTTTGGTATTTAGTTCTGGAAAACATTTGGAGTGACATAGACCCAGTGAAGATGTCAACACTACCATAGCTTTACTCATATTTCCTATTATCATCCTCTGATTTTGTAAAAGCTTCAAAAAATCACAGTCATAGTTATCTAGCTGAAGTAAACCCAAAACACATAAGCTTAAAAAAATACATGTATAATGCATACGAAAACAAGACACTAACAAATAAGGAAAGAAGAGACAGAAGTGGAGGGAAAAAATGAAAAGAATTAGTATTCCAGACCATACAACAATGTTTTTATGTTTTCATTACCTCACAAAATTAGTTTGGATCCAGCAAGCTGACACTTTGCATTCATAGAGATGAAAAATAATTATATTTTAAAGCTTGTTTTGGCTTCTGGCTGTCATTTGGTTTTTTGACCAACAGAGAAAATGAGAAATGTGGTGATTATGTAAATGTTCTAGACCACAATAACTAACAGATACTCCCTTCATCCTTGATTTTGTGCAAAAGGCTACTATGTGGGGAAACCTTTTTCCAATTTTTAAACTATAGAGCTGCTTGCCACAGGATGTTAAAAAAGTACATGGGTTCAAAAAGAAATCGGACAAATCCATGAAAAAATATCTATCAATGACTTGCTAAAGAGAAAGTCAACTCTTCTGACTCATGTGGCCTTCCACTCATAAATTGGAAGACACAAGGAGAATACATCTGTCCTCTCCTTACTTTCTTCCCTAGGCACCTGCTACTGGCACTGGGAGAAAATGGACCACTTGTCTAGGTCAGCCTTTTGACTGATCAACTACACCCAGATTTTTAGAGTGGCTAGAGGAATTGCTGAGGCTTCATATGTGTTTCCCAACTGAGGGACTAATGGGTTCACTGCTAATGTTGAAACCAAGTGTGTGAGCTCTGTCCTCAGGAGAACAGGAAGGCTCAACTAACAATTAAACCCAGAAAACCTCAGAACTGGTTGGGTCCATAAAGTCACCCAGTTCATCTTCACTGTGTTAATGTGGGGAAACTTTATTTACCTGGACTTTCAGTGATACTATGGAGAAGGGGTTTAACCATTTACATAATTTCAGTAGCATCATGAATCACAGTGTGTTTTTTATAGAACAAAATGTTTTATTTAAAACATACTGGATGTGAAAGCTTTATCCTGAATCCCTTTTGGACATTTAATAAAAATAAATAGTGATGCATATACCATGGACTGTTCCAACATCTGGCAAGGATAGAAAGAGATGGACACAAGAAAACTTGTCCCCACTGTCAGCAGGCTGAGAAGAATTTACAGTAAAATATATTAATTATATTATGAATGTAGTCAGCTTTGATGCATTGTAAAACTGCCCTACTTGACTGAAGAGTCTGTGAAGTATGAGGTATTCAGGGTTATATAAAAACTGTAAATTATTTGCATCCTTACATCTCTCAATTTATTTCTTCATGAAAACCAATGAAGAATAAAATAACAGAATACCTGTCCAATATGTAACATATATTTCAGATTCTTTAAGACAGTGTATATTTAAAGGAAAAGACTGTGCCTGGTGGAGAGTTGTTAGCCTTGGTAATTTGAAATTAAGGGGTTTTACAGGATAAACTATTTGGGGAATTTATGTTGTTCATCTCCTGCCATATTCCTAGCACATGGACCTGTACTAAAAGTGGTGAGGAAACCACTTTCCCAGCAGTGGAAACTGGGGCACTGCTGGGTTTTGCGGGAGCACAGAGATGCCAGGGCCACCCCACCGCTGAGTGGCAGGTCACTCACCTCCCAGCTCTAGAGCCATGAGTTAGTTGTAATTGCACAGGAAATTTTGGGGTAGAGGCAGCACACTTCAGGTGATTAAGTTAGTGAAAATATGGTGATTATCCGGCCACGGTGATTACTGATTTAGTAACCCAGTATAACCTGTGATCTTTGTAAATGCTGCTTTTCTAGAGCACCTCAGCCCTCGACTTAGAGTACTGCCGATGGGGTGGTACTTGGAAACAACTGGGAGCTCCTCTCACTAAAGATAGCTCTTTTTGGTTGGTTTTATGTACATTTTTTTCATGTGGATAGATTTTAAACACTAGGTGTCAGTCAGTCACCTCACAAAAGCAAACTCTCAAGCCATAGCACATCTGGCTTTGGCAGCAAAAACTTTTAAAGGGAGTATGTACAATAATGTACACATTAAGTAATAACTGCAGTAATGCCAAAGCCAGTTGCAGCAATTATTCCACAAGGCTGTTTAGCTGCCACAGATATCCCAGAGCCAGGGAATGTGGAGAAAACCCTTTTGTAGAAAGATCCTTGCACACAGTGTGGTAAGTATTCACGCTGCCTCTGTAAAATTCTTGTTAATCTCTTGTCTAATGCTACAGGTGATTGGTAAATTCCTCTGGTAAACCATCCATGCTACTCCACCTTCTGGACCATTTGCAAAAAACTTATGTTTCAAAAGAAAGGACATCCATGGGCTAGGTTGAAAAACAGGGGTTCAAGCAGCATTCTTCTCTTCTGCCTTTCCTCCTAGCTAAGGTAGGACACTTGCCAAGGGGTCATGCTACTGCATTTCAAGAAGTTATGGGCCCCTCTTGTTTTTCTGACCTTTGGAGGTTGCTCCCCACAGGGCATCAATAACATACAGAAACTTATGCCTGTAGCCAAGCTGTTGTGACAACTGAGGACTGTTTAAGCAAAATGCTTGCGTTGACAATAGAGTTTAAAGTTTGCTCCTTTTGCCAGTTCTCCAGCAAAGAGGCACTGCAGATCTTCAGTTTTGTGGAGCTAGCTTTTAGCAATCTGATACCACAAGAGGTGCAGATATATCCAAGCTGTCCCCACAGAATAATGACATACAAGAAGGGCCGTTTCCTTAAGCGCTGCTGCATAACTACAGACATACTGCCTCAGGACCAAAATTAATGTGTCCTCACTGAGCTCACAGCATAGATATGTAGGGTGGTATCCTGCTATCTCTCCACTGCGTGTGACTTGGGCACTCAGTTTTCCCTTCAAATTGCATCATGGACCTGTCTCAAATGCTCACATCTCCACTAGATGTCAGGGCACATCTTCTGTGTCATCTAACCAGTGTTTGAAATTTGGCTTTGTAGTCATAGAATTTTTTATTATTCTCTGCAGCTACATTTTTATTCAGAAAATTCGATAATCCTCCAAAAATTCTGTTACCTACTCTTGAAACACATTCAGACTGTCTTTCTTTGTGGAACCATACATGTATATAATTTCAAACATTCAACTACTTTTAAGAAAATGTCATTTTGTAGTTTGAATGGAAACTTACTCTAGAGTGTATGAAGAAATGTATTTTACAATTCTGATCTCTACTTTTTTACACATACATTTAAAATTACTGCATCTCTGCTGTGAGACTTTGAGAAACGTCTTTTATGACATGCTGACCCCACAATATACATTTTTCTCATCCAGTCTGTGAGACCCCAGGATGCTAGACTAGATCTGATCCTGGGGTACCAAAGGTTGGGTTGGTGCAGCTCCCTCAATATGTCCGTCCACAGGACGAAGGACCACTGAGGACATGTCATCAGAGGAGACAGGTAACAGCTTTCAGGCTAAAAGAACTGAGCTGGATTTTTCACTGCTCTGTACTTTGTGAGGCAGAATACAGGCATGTGCAGGGCTACCCCATGAGAGCAGTTACATTTCCACCCACTCTTCACTCATCCTGCCTGAGCATAGGTCACTGCAGAAGGCGAGGGGACTGGAGAACCAGGCCCTTTGATGTCTAGACGATCACTGCATTTGGGTCTTTTTTATGTTATTTAGTTTGTTTGATCTCACATCAGGGCTTTAGTACTTTTTTCCTGGTGATGGGAAGAAACAGCAGTGAATTAGTTCCTCATCTATGTACCTGTCTTCCTGCTGTGATCACTTGTCCATCCTTTCTTGTTCCCTTTACTTCAGGGTAGTTTGCACCTGCACATCATCATGATGGCCATGACAGCCCCTCAAATCAATAAAAACTAGACATATTTGTATGGCAAGTCTTCTACCAAGACAAAGGCTACCTTGTGTGGAGCGATATAAAAACACCTATACCCAGATTCATCCCACTTAAGTGAGGTGCCTATGTTAGAAAACCAGAACCCCTCCATAGCCCATGGAGAAAGACAGACACCTCCAAAGGATGCTTCATTCCAACTGAGAATGTCTGTTTCCATCTACTTTACTTTTCTCCCTGGACTTGTAAGAGCTCGCTCTTACTGTCCCTCTTACTGCAAGAGCTCTAGATCAGCACATAAAGTTAGTTGAAAAGAAATAAGGGAAAAATATTAACTATATCAAAGACGTAGCAGCACAGATAGAAAACATAGTTAAAAGGTAGAAATGGAAAGATGGGGGAAAGCAATGTAGTGGTGAATAAGAAAATGGTTGTCAAGTGCCCTGTGTCCTCGGACGTGTCACCAGAAGGTGCCTTGTCATGGCCTGATATACTGTGAATTTGAATAGTCTGTTATTTTCATAATTCTTCTTTTGAGCAGATGCAAAACTCATAACAATCACTGACAATGTCCTTCTGATTGCTTGAAATAGCCATTTACGACTCCGTCTAAAGTCAGTTCAGAAAAGTGGGATGAACTTTGAACTCATTATCTGCTTGAAGCCTAAGATTGACCTGGTGTCATCAGTACTGTCTTTGCCTCACTCAGGAACAGGAACTCAGAACATGAAGGATGTGATACTAAGTTGATTTGATCTGTGAGATACAGCCATAAGCAAAAAATTATATCCTTACAAGTTATCATGTAGGTCTTTTGTTCCAAACTGGCTGTATAAAAATGCATTTGGTGTTTTACTGCTGAAGTAAAAAAAATGAGCACTGTGACAAAAGAAGTCTACGTCCTTTGCCTACGGAGGTTGAATGAATTGGCCTGACACAGAGTCTGTCCTCTCCCTTGATGTATACCTCTTTAATGTTTGTGAACACTGAATATTTATCAGTCTTTTACCTTCAGTCAAACTCTGGCTGAAGCTGGCTAGAAGGATTAAAAGGAAAAAAGAAGATGTGACTGAGAGACATAGGTCCATATACACCCACAGAGCATGATTAGTCCAAACTCATTTACCTAATAAATCAGGCTCAAAGTTCTTGAAGACAGACTACTACTCTGAAAAGTGGAATTATCAAAATACTAATATACCATGCATAAAATCTGACCTTTAATGAGGATATATAAATTTATTGAATTCAATTAAATTAGTCTCATACATACTTAGAAAACTTCAGCAAATGAGTTGATTAGCAGGGTACATACTTAACAATAACTTTGAAGACTAAATTCTATTTTTGTAATCAATAAGGAGTAAAAGAATTCACAGACTCAAAATGCTGAAGTTTTTTTTCTCTGTAAATAAGATGTTTTCTTAAGTGAAACTGAGTGAAAGGGCTCTGAAAAAAATCAATGCATGTAAAAACATGACATTATTTCTCAAAGAAACCAAGTGAGATAAAGACTGAGTTGTTTGGAAATAATGTGGGTTTATTAAATATCTGATTTAAAAAGCATACAACAATCCATTATTGTGGTTGCACACATCCTAAAGATGTGTTCAGCTCGCTCTGTCATCAAAATATAAATTTTACACTTGTGGTGAATGCAAATCAAACTATCAGGTAAACTTTATGATGACACACAAATCTTGCTCCCAAAGAAATTAATAGCAAAGTTCTCAGTATATGGAATTTATTTATTCCATTGAAACACAGGGAAGTGTGTACAATTCTTGCACAAAGCCTGGCTGTTCAGCACAGCAAGGTAGATACTGATTTCAGAGTCCGATGTCAACTACAGAAGTGGAGAAAGGTAGATGCCACCCGAGTATCACATCAGGATGAAGATATATTTTCCTTGGCTTAAAAAGCCAGCATAATTGTGCAAGCAGGAACTATTTCATAACAAATTTGAAGCTCCTGAAACAAATGCTATTTAAATATTACAAAAATCACATAGGAAACGACATTAAAAGATATTAGTTTTGGTTGGCTGACTGGGGTTGGTTTTCTGGGGTTTGGTTTTGTTTCATTTTTTTGCCAAAGTTAGATGATACTTGATATAAAGCAGCAATTTGATCTTTTGCATCATAACACAAACATCCTGTCGAGACAAACTGATGGTCTATCTAGTTTTTTCCTATATAGTGTGTGGGTGTGATTTTTATCTATTTATTTATTGGCTTCAAGAATGTTTGGAATTAATAGGGAGGTAATGAAGAGCAAATCAGAAAACGTTATAATGACATGGTAAAAATTCAGGGTGTACCAGTGACTCAAACTCAATCAGTGGTCTGATTGTCCAACCTCAAAAGAATACACTAAATCTAGAAAGCAAAAGTCAACAGCGGTGAAAGGTGTGAAATAACTTGCACCTAAGAATGATCTAGGTGGTCTAGGATCCTTCAGCATGGAACAGAGGTAGTTAAGGGAAAGGATGGTTATACTTGCTATAAACTAAACAACTGGCTATAAACTAAACAAATCAGATATATCTCTTCCAACAACATGCCCTGTGAAGCTGTAAAAATCTTTCCCAAGAAGTGTTGCTGATGGTCAACATGGGTTCAAAAGGTGATTAAAAAAAATCTCATACAGTAACCCTTGATTCATCAAGAACTATTAAGCACACTTTTTTGACTCAGGAAGCCCCTGAGCTACAGACAGCCAGACAAGGGAGGTTGCATGCTACACTTGTCCCCTTCTTACAACCTTCCCTTGGCCTCTTGTGGTATGCCAGCTGGAGGAACAGTTGGGTTGGCAGTGCCAGGTGCCCTCCCCACCTGCCCTGGGACCTTGGCATGGAGTCCTGCAGACTGGATATGGCACGGCTAAGGGGCTGCCCTGTCTGCCTGGGGAGGAGTAGGCTTTTGGGAGACTGTCATGCCCTCCCTGGGAGGGGATACAGAGGAGGTTTAGAGCTGAGTTCCTGCCTCTTCTTTCTTGTGCACCTCTGGGCACACAAGCAAGAAGAAAAGTCTTTGAAGTGTAGATAAGCTCATCACCTTTGATAAGGGTATGAGCAGGTGTGGCCCATATCTTCTTCCTGGAATCTGTTCACTAAAAGACTGTAGAAATTTCCTAAAAATGGTGCACAAGGTTACCTGGAACAGTAACAATGTCCTACAGAACAGCCACCCATGATTTTGGTCAGGGCACATGACTTTCTGGGGGCCCTTTTTAATGGCCATACTGGCAGGGCTATTACTGCTGGGTTTTGGGTGCAGGCACAGCACTAGTTACGGTAGCTCCCATCTCTGCATGAGGACACACGCCATGCAGAACTGTGTCATCTACAACTGGTGGGCACGTTTCATGTTTTGAATCCCTCCTCCATCTTCTTCCTCCCTCCTTGGAAAGAAAAATGCTTGTCCAAAGATGCCATCTGAGCATGGGTGTGGAGAAGAGAGAATACATTTTGTTCAAAACAGAATTTTAAACTTGCTCAGTGTGTTCTGCTATCTCTGCTTTGCTGCTTGATAAAGGAGATAATGAAATTGGAGATAAGAGAAAAAAGAAAAAAGGCCTATCTTGATCTATTTGTTTTTTCCCTGTAAGTAGCGTGTGTTAGGTGTCACTAAACTTTGTTTCTCTTGCTTAGTGTGACATTGACTTCAGCAGAAACTATTAGTCGCTTCTGTCATTTGTCCATTTTGTCATCCCTACTAATCTGAATTTATTCATCCCTAATTTAAGTTTGTATTTCAACACAGAACTGGGACAGAGTGTGAGACTAACTGACAATTTGCAGAGATGGGCTGCAGCCTGGGCTGGCTCCCCTGGTGCAGCCGCCAGCCCGCAGCTCTCCTTACAGCGTAAGGTGGGCTTCTTCCTTCAGGGAAAGAATGAGGAAAATCTCGTCTTTCATAGTTTCATGGTTGATAACTGATAGATGGGGTGAAAAACGGAAAAATTCCACTTCACAAGCTTGCACTGAAGGCAGCAACTTATACCAGGGGAAAGCAAGATAAACCTGAGGCATTCTGCTATAGCACTCATGCAGCAGAGCAGTGAATCAACGCATGCATTACAAGGCACGGAGGATTCAGGCTGACAATTCCTCAGCTGTGAGTGAAGGTGTCCCTGTTTAGTGCTCTCGTCACATAAGTGAATCAAGAAAGCTTCTACTCTGAACGCTACTCGGTTAAAAAAACATAAATGCATTTATATGAGAGAGGGGCAGTGCCAAGGGGGAGCAGTGGAGGCAGGAAGCTTTTATTTATTGCTTCTAAAGCTATCTACCTAAAGAATTTGCTCCCTTTACAAGTGCTTTTCATCAGCAATGCAAATTGATAGAGATGTGACATACCAACCGCTTGTGAGCATATAACGCCAGGAAGCCCTTTTTACTTAGGGTCTCCAAGACTTAATTTTTATGACTACTCCATATCACTGAATCATCTTCTATTGTAAGGATGTAACTGAGATTGCTCAAACACTATTTCACTGCAGTTATCCTTGGATTGCTGAAATTCTCTGTAGCTGAATGGATTCCAGAAAAGAAAAACGTGCAAAATAACTATCTAGCTATGAACTGTCTGTGTAGCATAAAAACTACTTTGCTTACATTCATATGCACAGGGGCTCTGTCACACCCAAACACCAAGTCAAAGGGGAAAATTTTCAGGGAAAACAGATGCAACTCTTCATCATGATTTTCCATAACAGTACCTGATTTTAAACTGAAATAAAGAGAAAAGATCATCTTGAAAACTCAGAGTCCTCCTCTCCAGCCACAAAACAATATGATCTTTCTATAAGCCCTCCCAGTTTCTACTTGCCCTTTGCAGATTGCCTTCTATAAAAACACTAAGAAAAAAAAGACCTTAAATACACGTTCTTCCTGTTTAGATCTAATTTGATAAAAACTGCCACCCTCCATTCCCCATATGGCTGCCGGTCATGGCCATCACAAAGTTAATACTGTTACCAGAAATGAGCTTAAGTTAACTCAAAACATGTGTTTGCCTGTACAACAGCATTTTAGAAAACTTTGCTTATATTTCCCCATCCTCAACTTTTCTATGGTTTGTTTGTTTGAAAACAACATTTGAAATTCAATTACGTTTACTGCAATTCTGAGAAGGGCCTCTGCTTCCTTTTTAAAACAACTCATGGAGAAAACAAAATGGGGACTGTCAAGAAAAAAAACAAGCTGCTGCTCCTGCAAGAGGCTGTCTCTAGAGGCTAGCTTTCCGCCTTCTTCCTTTAAGCAGATTTACCTATCTTGTTTCTTATGCATAAGAACGTTATCTTGTGCATACCTCACTTCCAATCAGTCTTGTACTGAAGAGTCCTCTCAGCAGTCAGTAATGACTGCAGCTGGATCATACGGTAACAAAGCAAGAAGACATCCTGGCTGAAGAGTTCCCCCCAGCCCAAAAATAACCGATATTTGTGAAAAAATAGACAAAGATCCAAACTCTACCTAGACACAGTGATGTAAGATATCACACCACTTTGACCATACAGTCCTCTCAGAGTATTTTTGTATGATTGCTCATCTAGATACAGGGAATCTTTGGTGTAATTAGTCATTAAAAGGCACAAGAACATTTTGTTATTAATAGCTCAGATGATAGCAGAAGGTGAATGACATGGACCACATTCCCTCATGCAAAATCCTCTTCCCTGAGGGCAGAAGAGTACCAGATCTGCAGAGTCTACAATCACATCTGTCCCCTTTAATAAAGGAAGATCATCTGCAGAGTATATAAGTAAGTCTCTTAACTCTCCCCTCCACACATGAGCAGCTCTTCCCTCAAGACTTACTTTAAGTCTTCAGTACTACTTGCAGAACAAATAACAGTGAACAGAACAACCACCTTCTGAAATTTGAGATTCTGAAACAATTTTCCAGAAATGCGGGTAAACTGGGGCCTGAGGGAGCAGACACTTCTTTAGCTAGTCATATGATGGGCAGCCATTTGGTCAGTGCAAGGGAGTATCATTAAACGTCCATTTACCTCCCTGCTTGCTTTGCCATTACAAAGTCTTACACAGTTGCAAAGAGCCCAAGCTCCCCCCAGGCCATTATTTCCCATTCTGGTATATTGGACTACGCTAATGGCAGGCAGGATAAAAAGTTCTCACAAAGTGTCCAGCACTCTCTGTTGAGTATTGAGACAGAATCACTCTTAGGGACACACCAAAATTTCAGATGGGTGAACATGATGTGAGAGTTCTTAGTAAATCATGGTGGGTAGACGTCAGGAGTTTGCACTATACTAGAAATTCATCTCTAATACACATGGGAAAGAAAGCAAATAATGAAATCTTAATAAATAAAGTATGTGGAAAAAAGTTTGAAATAATTAAAACATTAGATGTAAAATACAAATATTTAATTCCAGTGTAGATTTTTAAAAATATGTAGGATTACTGAAACTTTTTATTACAAAGGAAACAAAAAATAAGAAAAAAATTCTGGTGTTGAATTTTCATCACACTTTTCTTCTTCTGAAAAGGTTGAATTTTACTATCATGGGCTGAAACAAACGGGCAAATAGTTCAGGTTAAGGTTGGTTGGGTATTTTTGTTCAAAACTCAAACCAGAAGAAAGACTGAATGAGTGAAGTTAATGTTCCTTTGCAATTTTCTGTTCATAAACTTTTACATATATGGGTTCACTTGAGAACAGATGAAAGAAGTTGTAAAACACCATAAGACTGACATGAATCAACATAATTCTGAATCAACCAGTAGCATGTAAAAGAGAAGTCTGGGGTTTGTGAAACCTCAAGACACTGAAAACAGTAAGTTTCATTAAGCATTTCAAGTTTGCTACTTTCTCTATTACCTGAAATAGTACTTTTTAACAATTTAGAACTAATTCAAATCTATGACTAGAAATAAATACACAGCACTAACCAGAGATCTTAATTAATCAAGACACAGATGTTTAGTGTAATCCTTGCATATTTTTAGGAAGGCAGCACTGCTGGGTAAACATAGATGCCTGAACTTCTCTAACCAAAACCCAGTCCGGAAAAGTTGACAAATGACAAAACCAAAACCTATATACTATTACATATATGCTCCAGAGTGGCACTTTACAAATGTTCAGAAGATTTACCTGAAATCAGATCTTTCACATTTAAAACAAATCTGTCTTTGTGAAAAATGCACCAATACAAAATATTGTTAAAAAAGAAAAAAAAAATTAGATTTAATTTTTCATTTTTCTACAAGAAAAGTAAGAAAAATAGCAGTTACCCATGGAAAAAATAATTTCTGTCATACTCCCATTTTTAATAGGAACATTTTAATATTAAAAATGGTTTGTTAGGTCTATGCAGGAATGTGCAGTGACACAAGGTTTGTCATGAAAGACATTGTCTTTTATGAAAGCAACTCACAGACCTGGAAAAAACAGAGAAGCTTCAAAACACACAAACTTTTTACAAATCTGAAGTGAACGCAGCAATCTTAAGGCTGCAACAGAGGTTGCAAACAATTGCTATGGGTTTAACGTAAGTACATTCATCAGAAAGTTATAGTGAAAAGACATGTACCACAGCAGGAAGTGATAAGGTCTTAAACCTTGTCATAAAGAGAGGGAACTGATGTCAAATATGAACTCGAGTGAATAAAAGTGATTGACTGTTGAAGAAACTCAAAATAGATGACTATTCTTTTCTGAAACCATGGTAAATCAGGGTGATTCGTTGCTTCCTTTAATTTGCATACAAATGAAATTAGGATTTGAGCTAATCAGACCCAATATGTTTTTCTTTGGGGATAGGGGAGGGGACAGGAGGGCAAAGAAGAGAGGAAGGCGGAGTGTTTTGGGGGGTTTGTTTTGCTTTGGTTTCTTTTGTTTTTAAAGAGGGAACTAGATTGTTTCCACATCTTTGGGAAACCCATCAGCTTTCCAAACATAATTATACAACATGAATCTTAAGTGCTGAAATGATGGAGCATATGTTGTCAACACCTGGGGCAGAAAGGAGGGTAGCTTAGGCGGAACGCTTCAGGCCTCCTCTGCTGAGCTTTCCATGGAGGCCAACGGGTTGATCTCAAATCCTTCCACCTTGTTAGATATTCCAGGGAGTTAGTTTTTGCCAACATTTTCTTTTGGTTTTACAAACATGAAAAAAATAAACTTTGAACAGCCCAAATAATTCAGCTGTAATCAGGACCTCCAGGCAATTTCCTAAATACACAACTTCTCCTCATGACTTGCACACATAACCTTACACATGTAAGCAGTCCAGCTGAAGTGAATGATACATCCTTAGTAACCTAATTTGTGAGATTGAGTCTGGAAGAGGTATCTTGCGAGTTCGGTGGCTTTCATTTGACAGTTTTTTAGAGAGTACTGAATTATGGATTTTATCACTTGGAATAGTTATAAACATTTATAAAATACCTGGTTTATAATTTGAAATAATTATAAAATAACTATTTTATAAACTATGATCTATAAATAGGTTATAAAGTTATAAAATAAGTTGGTCTGGATCTTCTCTTTATATTAACATTTCTGTTTAAAAACGATCGATACCTAATTAACATTGAGACTACAGACAAAACCACCACCAGGAGCAACTAAATACAAGCTTTTGCTTTTCAAGTTGACAGATGCATATCATGGCTTCATTCATGGCAAATGCCGTAGCAGAATTGAGGTTTTACATATGCATGCCATTATGAGACTTAGAAATTGCCGGTGAGTCCATCCAGACCAGCCCGTGTTCAAAGCACTCTTAAAGGCTCCGGATGATCCAGGAGTTATGGCCACTGTGTGGGTGGTATTGCGGCACCGGTTGACAGCGCTTCTCACATTGGGCGTAAAAATGCAGCCTTGCAATCTCAGGCTGCCAAACATGCGAAGGTAGAAAACAGCAGGCATCGCCCTGGTTAAAATTTCGTTTTCAGTGTGTTGGCTGTTCGCTCCCTCCTCTGCCCTACATTATGTGGGACTGCTTAATCTGCCAGTGGGGCAACCAAAGTTCAGTAGGAACGTTAAGAGCTCTCCACAGATAACTCTGTTTCCACAAGCTTTGCACACAAAACTGGAGGAGTGCCAAAGTAATCAAAATGACCGTTCATAAGCTTAGCTAAGCACGTGTTCTGATTTTACTGAGCTTATTTAATTTTCTAAATCACTTTGGGGCATAAGCTGGTATAAACGCAAGAAATTCAGATAATAAAACTAGAATTTTATGCCTAGGAAAAATGCCAAGATTCATAACCATTCCCTCAGCTAGATTCTACTTTGCCTGATTTTCTGAATTAAGTGGTGGTAATTATGTGCCTAATATGCGTTCCTAGTTAACATGCTTGTCTCTATAAATTCAGTAATTGCTTATTCAAACGATACAACAGGCATGTAACACATAATTGGCATGCACAATTACCTCATTTGCATCAGCAGTCACTGTAATTTCATGTCACACTGATTATGCATGAAACCATGAGTGTATTTTGGAAGACATTTGAAACTCAAATGCAAAACAGACACACAACATAAGTTTCTAAATCCATAACATTTTCCTCTCCCTTTAAAAATACTTTAATTCCACGGTGATTGTCTTCATTTTTGTGCGTTTATTTTTTATTTTTACTTTTCTTAGCTCACTGTCCTGTAATCAGGTCTGTAGAAGACTGTGAACAACTAGCCCCATGAGAGGGCTAGAGCTCCTGTCTCCACCTGTATCACTTAAATGGTGCTTATGTTCTTTCATGTATGTTCAGAGAGGCCTAAAATTTTCAATGAGCAAAAGCTGAAGTATTTTCATCCAGGAATGGCTACCTTCTGAACAGGAAAGTTTTCTCTAAATATAGTTGATATTATTGATGAATATGTATTTGGCCCTCCCAGATATCAACATTCTTATTGCTATTTTTTAATTAAAAACCATTTAAGTATATTAAGTATATATCTAACCATTTGTTATTGCAATTAAGATTTAATTTTTCATTTCGTTCACTTCTGAAAGCTTTACAGGTGGTGATTTAAATACTTTAATAATTTCAATAGATATTAATTTAAATTATGGTTTTCATACACAATTAGTTTGCTAATTGAATAAACATATTAAATTAAAAAAAAAAAAGACTGAACCCTTTATTGATGGGACAAGTTAAAGGAAGCTGTGCTCCATTTTTTACTGTGGAATGTAATACAGGGGGAAAGCAGGGCATTAGAGTAATTTGACAAGTTGAAACACAGGTAACTGTAACTGTAGCCTTGCTGGTGTCTCCAGGATGGGAGAGCTGGAGCTGATCCAGCTTTTTTGATGCCTGTGCCTGGCTGTATCACACTTCTCAGCTCAGCTCTGCATGAACTTAAATCTTCAGTTTTAAAATTTAACTGGTTTTCAACTTTTCAGTTCACAGAATCATAGAATCAAACTTTTCAGTTACTCAGGCATTCAAAGCCATTTTATTTCGCTGTATTCCCCCAGTATCCCTGCTCGAGATCCATGAAGCTGCTACTCATTAGTCCAACACCTTCGCTTAGCTGGTGACAGCAGAGTGTTAACTTGAGTAGATGTTATTTTCTCTTGAGGAGTCTGGGCAGGACTTCATCCCCACGCAGTTCAGCCCTGTTCTCGCACTCGAAGATGCGTGTTCAGGTGGCTGTGTCCTCCCGCAGAAGGGGCCGTCTGGAGCCTGAGCTCAGAGCTGGAGCTCTCGTCCTCCCGGAGCCGCTCCTGGACGCACGCTGGATGGGGTCCTGAGGGGCAACGGGCAGAGGCTGGTGCGGGCGGACGGTGGTGATGCCTCTCTGGGAGCTCCCCGAGAGGCTGGGACTGGCGCGGTCCGTTAGTCGGAGCATAGCCAGCTAGCGCTAACCACCTGGTTAGACCAAAGGAAAAAAATGTCAAGACTTCAGCCCAATCTGTGACGCTTAAGGTGTGGAGCCGGTCGGTTGAAGGCACCTCGGCATGGACAGGAAGACAACTGCTATGTGAGTTCTGTCCTTTTTCTGTGCTTGTATAATTTATACAAAATAAAGAACCCTAACAAGTGGGCAAGGAAAGCAGACTAACTACTAGGTTAGTCTTCCAGGACAGCAGAGGGTATGCATTATGCAGCATTTTGAGGGGTGCACTGAAGTCACTTTTAGCACCTGATTAAAAGTGACTGAAGTCACTTTTAGAATCTGATAGAATATGAACAATAAGTGTCTGATTCATTCCAGGGTAAAATAACAAAATATGTATGAGTGTATCTACGTTCATGTGTTTGTATAGCCATAATTTGTTATGGAATACAAAGGTATCTATAGATGCATGCATGTGTGCAGGTGCACACACATATGCTCAAGAGCATAAAACCACCAGGAAATTATTAAAGGTCTTTGCAGTTAGCGTGATATATAATACACGTTCTTCCACAGAATCACAGAATCATTACGGTTGGAAAAGACCTTTAAGGTCATCAAGTTTCCTCCTTGCCTGTGACAGGGCTGCGGAGCGTGATATGGAAGCTGCCCACTACTGGGGAGCAGCTTTGGCATATTTTAATTCCCACAGTGATTCATTATCAGAGAGCAATTTGTTCTGTCAGCAGCTGATTCTCATACTGCTCTGGGCTGAAGGTGTTCCGCACTGAACAGGTGATTTCCCACAAAAATGGAGCTTCCTACCACCATTCACAGGAGGTCTAGATGGATTAGAATTCTGAAAGTGTAAACTATGGTGTCTCCCAGTTTGTTATGATAGCAAGTTCTAGCTGCAGGTTTGAGGAAGTTGGCTAAAAACCTCGGCATGAGCTCTCTTATCACCTCAAACAGAAATGCCAATTAACAGTGGAATATGTATTTACCAATATAAGTCACATCTTCATTGCAAGATCTTCAGGGCTACGCATTGTATGATCTTCAGGAGTCAGACGCAGCTGCATGCGTGTACTGAACAGCTCTTGTCCCAGACTAGAGACACCTTCAGGGATGGGAATTCCTGCATTTCATCCCATTAAATGGTCTTTAATGCTTGATTTTCTCCTGTGTTGTGTAAGTTCCAAAGTGAGTAATGGAGCACTGCAATCTGGGACCGCAACTAAATGGGGAGAAAACAATTAAAAATATCTATTCTGCAGACAAAAAAGATGATATTGTGATCTAGCCCCAGCCAGCAACTAAGCCCCACACAAACGCTCGCTCACTCCCCCGCGGTGGGACGGAGGAGAGAACTAGAAGAGTAAAAGTGAGGAAACTCATGGTTTGAGGCAAAGACAGTTTAACAGGCAAAGCAAAAGCCGCGCACGCAAGCAGAGCAAAACAGGGAATTCATTCACCACTCCCCATGGGCAGGCAGGTGTTCAGCCATCTCCAGGGAAGCAGGGCTCCGTCACACATAACGGTTATTTGGGAAGACAGACGCCGTCACTCCCAACGTCCCTCCACCCCTTCCTTCTTCTTCATCCCAGCTTTAAATACTGAGCATGACATCATATGGTATGGAATATCCCTCTGTCAGCTGTCCTGGCCGTGTCCCCTCCCAGCTCCCCGGGCACCCCCAGCCTGCTCGCTGGCAGGCCATCAGCGGCCCTGGCCGTGTCCCCTCCCAGCCCCCCGGGCACCCCCAGCCTGCTCGCTGGCAGGCCAGCACAAGAAGCTGGACTGTCCTTGACTGCTCAGCAACAACTCAAAACATCAGCACGTTATCAACATTTTCTCATCCCAAATTCAAAACGCAGCCTCACATCAGCTTCTGTGTGGCTGAAACCAGGACAGAGGTAAAGAATAATATCAATAGCATTACAGGGTTGCTTTACAAGTGTGAATATTGTAGAAAGATAAGACTTAAAAGCAGGAGCACTGAGAAAACTTCCAAACCTAAAGGCATGTTCTTCTTGATGCTCTATCTGCTATTATGGAGCACCCTTGAATTATTGTTAATGAATTTTATCTAGTTTTACTAACCACATCCATTATTCTTTTGAGCAAAAACATTTTAACTGAAAAATTCAAGACTATATTTCTGTCACTTTAGTGTCTGGGAAACTCAAGTTCCTGCTCTTTGATCTCATGTCCAAAAGTCAGAGTTCTTCATTTAAAGAATATTTATTGTTTATCCCAGTTGATTCTCACTTGGCTCCATTTGGGCACCCAGGTACTCTGACAGTACAGTCTGACTCAGAGTCAAGAATATGTTATTCTAGTATTAAAAATGGTGCAATCAGTTTTAGGGCTGCTGATCATGCGCATCTTCCATCTCTTTATACACAAGTCAAATGAGGCACCGGTCACAGTGCTGACCCATGGCCAGAAGCAGCTGCTGATGTGGAAGGTGGCTAAACACAGCGCGGTTTCACTGTGCAGGAGGAAAAGGCCAGCGATGCTCTCTGGCTGCTGCTGGCACCCTGGCAGTTTCTTTTCTGGTGAGCCACGTCAAGAACATCAGGTGGGAAAAACAGAAGAAAGCTTAAATTCTTGCACCCTGCCCTTATTTTCATACGTTTAGGTCACCTGGCACCCACCTTTGCTCATGCTTATTACTACAGAGAGAGGTAGGTGTGGAAGAGCGAATATGAAAGCTCAAGAAAGAGGCTGGGCAGGAACACAGACCAAAGCCAGACGATACCATTGGCTTGTCCTTCACCTTGTGCTGACTGCGGGACACAACTAACTTGTGTGCTTGCAATCAAAAAACTGCCTTGTCCCTGGCACAACCTTCAATTATGTGTGTGCAGTTTGGGATGCCTTAACACATTCTGTTTTTAACATACAAGGGGACAAAATTTCTTGGGTTAAGTTACAAAAAGTGGTCACTTTACATGTTTACTTTGTGAAAATCCGCAAAGCTTACTCTTGATATTTTAGTTAGTTTAGAGCAAACCTGGTTGGCTTGTGAACCACATTTTCTGAAGTTCTCCTTTCTTAAAACCCTTTTGAAACCTATCAGAGTACAAACCTGCATCCATTTAGCTCACCAAACGCTGGAGGCTTGCCTGGCTATTGCTTGTCATTGGAAGACATGATTTCTCTTGATCCTTGCAATGACAGCTCTCACACCAGCCTGCTCCTATAGAAGAGCCTCTGCTCCTCCTTGCACAGCCTGAAGCAACGCTTCAGAGAGCTGGGCACTTGCTAAGCTGCCTCACCTGCTGTTTTAAGAATGTTTTAAGATGTTTTAGGAATCACAGCAGGCTTGTGTGAAAAGTATTTGCTGTTAGTCAGATCGAAATCACCCTTCATTAAATGCAGGTTAAGTTAAAGCGGAAATATGTCTGTTCTGGAGGGCACATTCAAAACAGCTGATGCTTATAAGAGAATTGGGAGAAGCAGCGAAGAAAATAAACAATACGATCATCCTAGAGCAAGCACAAAACTTGTTATCTGTCTTGTCAGGTGACATGCTGTAGGTGCTGCCTTGGCCTGTGAGATCAGGGACCTCTGCTCCCTGCTTGCTGCTGGTTGCAGATAACCGACTTCAGAGCAAACCCTTTCCTGATAAAAATCATTAACTTTCGCGGCTAATCTATAGCTCTTCTCAGGGTCCTCAAAAATTTAAGTATTATTCAAATCCTCTTCCCAAAGCGTATACTCCAGCAAAACCCACTAGCGTTCAAAGTCCTGGAAAATTAAGGACTGTTGATATCTGTAGCAAATGCTACTTGTGCAGTGCGGTGCGGGTGCTATTTGCACAAAAGGATCTGTTTGTATTTCCTTGACTCAGTGAGGGGTATAAATCCACCGCCGTGACCCAGGTGTATTTTTCTCCTGGTAGCAACATCAGCATAAGGAGATCCTGTTCCCTGCATGTTTCCCCTTCACGGTCCCCTGCTCTCGTACTCTGATTCCTGTACTGCCCTGTAACTGACCTAAATTCTTTGTTGACTTTAATCATAATTTAAATTAACTCAGTACCTGACTTCAAGGTCAAGGGAACCCTGTTCAAAATGTCTTCAATGCTATCATTTTGTGCAAGATTTAAACTCAAGAGCAATAAAATATATCCAAACAATGATTGCAGTCTGGAATACTTTTAGGACAGTGTCAACAACAATGACAGAATGTGGGAGTTTTCAGGAGTGGCAAGTTCAGTTGTTTCATGAGAGATTTAATCTGTTACGAAAATTAGAAGGAACTGTTCAGTGCATCACAAGTCCGCAGGGCTCAATTCCAAGTACCAGCTTTGCAGATCTTTCTGTGACTGAATTTAGGCATGTTAGAGGTGATAAATGCTGATTCTCAGTCAAACTCGGTGCGGAAAAAGAAATGTAGTGCTTTAAGAAAGCAAATAAAAATTCACAAAAAGTAAGTACCAACAGATATCGGTTCCACTTTTGAAAATAAAATCCTGTGTTCCTGAAAGTCCTTGCTCAGTAGTTTCAGGAGAATGAAATTGCTAGTATACTGTAATTTTTGGACAATTTGTTCTTGTGAAGAGTTAATCTTACCTAAAAAACTATAAAAGCCAATGCAATAAACTGCCTGATGAATGAAATGAGTGTGGTACCTACATCTTTCAAAACAAAAAAACGGAGACGAGGATTAAAATGCTTTCCAAAGATAAGAATCTGCAGTCATCTCAGTACATCCTAAGATTACTGAAGACTCAGCCTAGCATTGTTTCACACTGATCAGTTGAAGGTTTTTTTTTTTAATACGTTTGGTTCCAGATACCACAAGAGTTTGCTGTTAACAGTTGATTACAGACAGTAAGTGTGGAAAGCATTTAGCCTGTTTCAACACACCTTCCACTGGCAAGCCACTGAAACACCAACAGCATTTCATATCAGCAACGGGTGAAATCTAGTGGGGTTTGGTTTTTTTCAAGGTAAGTCACTGCACGTTGTAACTGGAACCCAATTTCTTGAAATGAACCGCTAGCTGGAAGTTTATAAGCACTGGTTTTGCTATTGCTGTGGCTCACACCATTGTAGCCATAGAAGATACAGCAGGAACCACCTGTCACTTGGCCTTTTCTAATGAAAAGCCCAAATGACTGCAAACAACAAAAGACAACTATTTCATTAATCTAATTTGACTCAGAGCATCAAGTCTGGCACTCAGCAGCAGAAAAATCGAACGACTTTATTTTGTCATAACGCCTGAAAGCTACTGCGTTCATAAGAAGTTAAAAGTAGTATGGAAAAAAATAATTCTTAATGTTCTTATCTTAGTTTCAGTATCTCCTATACAACTGCATGTGCAGATGCTTCTCCGGAAGAGCTCTTACACTTCATCCTTATCTCCTCCTCATCAGTGTCTGCAGCAGTGGAGGGAGGAGGGGGAGGGAAACCAGCTGGAAATTCCAGGGTGCATTTCATGGAGTTTCCCAACCATTTGGGACCCACCAGTACGCACAGGAGCCTGCAACGCCTTATGAGAACACCAGCTTGAAATCAGCGCCTGCCCAATGCCTGTCTCCTGCCCGTTTTCTTTATGCCGTAGCGACCATCTGCATATTGCAGGCAAAACCCTCTTGGCTGCCCGCCTGCTTCCCTAGCAGGCTCATCCTTCACACAGCAGCCTTGGGGATGAGTATCTGTTCTCTACAAACGCAGAAGAAAATCAAGACAAAATCTTATTCTTTCCCTCCCTCACCCTTGCTAACACCTTAACTTCCATCCAGGTTAATTTCCGCAAAAACTGGCTCAACGAGAACCGAATGCCATTACAGGCTCCAGAAGCTGAAATGCTGGCATTGATAGTTATGAATCTCTGCAATAAATAGGTCAATGCACAGTTTCCTCACGTGTGGAACATAAAGAGTTTACTTTCAGAAACGATGCTATTTCTCTCCTGTTTTGAAAGGCAGGCCAGGATTTCAGTAGTGCAGCCCCCGCCGGTGAGTAACTCACGGGACAGGCTATCAACCAGTCTTGAAACGGTTGTTTAACCCCCAGGTCTTCTCCGTTCATCCTATGATTTCTAAGAGGTGTTTCACCACTTTGCCTTGCAAGTTTTGCTGGATGTATTCCACAACAGTTCAAGCTATGAAAGGTGAAACACTGCCCTGAAGTATTCCTGGTGTGGTCTCCTGTGCGCTGTGCAACAGCAGGTGAGGACTCGGGGAGAAACAAGACGGGGTGAAACAGCTTTTTGGTGGGAGAAGGAAAGATTTTTGGTTTGATATTAGCTCTGTTACTTGCTCCTTCTTTTTAGCAGTGGAAGCACTGGTGGTTAGTCTGAGGATACTTATTTTCTCCTCTGTAGCGGGGAAGGTACACGGAGAGGATATACTCACTTTAATAAAGTACTTTTTCTTACAAATGATTATTTAGGTTTCCTTTCCTTTCCCTTGTAATCCACCATAATTGCCTACCTGTTATTGTTTATGTATTTTTTAACAAGTCAGATCTTTGTCTCATATATATATATATGTTTGTTAACCTCCAGTTCAGGTTGCATTCCTCTCTGCTTCTTTACCCTTTTAGGAAACAGAAATAAAGCCCCTTGCCTGCAACACAAGGCCGTGCCAGGATGACAGGAGCTTTGCCTTTTACCAGGAAAGAACAAGGGAAGCTGTGTTGGGTATTTCGCAAAGGAATGTGCCAGAGGATTAGAATTTCAAAAATAGGTCAAAATATTCAATGATGGGAGATGGAAGAAGAGTAACTGAAAGTCACAGAAATTATTTTTAGCCTACAGGACTGTATAGCTGTAATTACATAATTACAGAGTCTTTTTAATTATTAATATCAATGTATATTGTTATAAACTTAAGGATATTAATTTTACATAATCTTAAGGATTATGTAATCAAAAGATCATCACAAATGCACTCGTACACAACTAATCCTCCATCTTCTATAGATTGTTTTATAGACCGTATGATAAAATTTACTTTGCCATCTTTTCAGTTTAGATGTGGGACTAAGGCAATATTTTGAGTTGTAGTTGAAGGACCCCACACATGATTTTAATGTAAGTAGACGGGAAAAGAGGAAGATAACAGAAATGTAACTGGCTGTCACGTGTCAATTTGTTGCAAAATACTCCAAAAATTTGGGATGTTCCAAAAAGACAGATGGGTTCAGGTGCATCCCTGAATTTATAATTCTATTACTCTCTTCCCCAGAAAACAAAAGCATAATACTAAGAGCAAAAACATAGTAGTTATTACAAGTATTTTTAAGGATACAAATGGGAAGTATGATATTTAATAAAATGATATGGTAAAAAATTAAACATGCACTATTGACTGGAATAATGAAAAGACATTTTCTACATGAAACAGGTAATGTCTTCTAATATGCAAATTGTTGTATGCTACCCATTAAAAGTGTTTACTTTTGCTTACGAAGTTTCAGTACTTTATAACCTGAACTGTTAATTCTTGATTTATATGTCTTGTAGGGTGCTTGCTTATGTCTGATTTTTTAAAGATGCTTAACTTCAGCCAAAGTATTTATCTTTTTTTTTTTTTTTTCCTTTGGAAGTTCAGACTTGACATTTTAAAATATTTCTTTACCGAGAGGGTGGTCAAACACTGGAACAGGCTTCCTAGAGAGGTAGTCAATGCCCTGAGCCTGTCAATTAGACAATGCCCTTAATGATATGCTTTAACTTTTGGTCAGCCTTGAGCTGGTCAGGCAGTTGGACTAGATGATCACTGTAGGTCCTTTCCAAGTATTCTATTCTATTCTAGTCCATTTTTTAATGACTAACTTTTCTTATTTGCTGACATTGAAATATTTCTGCTGATACATTTTTTGAAATGGCCAAGCATGCATATTCTTTTAGGTAAGGACTTGAAATTTCATATGGAAGCTGTGAATGTCACTAACAGACCTTGTCAAAGTTCTTCACTTGATAGGTAGACACATGACTATCTTATCAGGACACCCTTGTCTTTATTTCTGTAGCACCCAGATTCATTCAGAGTATACCTTCCATATTCTTTAGCACATCAAGTGGGGTCCTACACATAAAAGACTCCTTCATGATTCAGATGTGATCCATTCAAAAAGCACCTTCTTTCTGCTTTCTGGCCTCATCTCTCTGCAGTTAAATTTTGTGCAGTATGCAGACAAAAGGAGATGAATAAGGGTTTTTTCTTATACATCACTCTTTATTCTGACTCTGGGATACTTCACTTTGCAGCTCTAATAATGACTTTCTGAAGTAATTTTTTGTGAGACAGCTTTACCTACTGATGCAGTACCTATGGAGTCTGGTTTAAAGTTACCCTTCCCTTGGCATAGGTATTGTCACTGGTGGCAACTGAGTACCAGGCAGGTAGAGGACGGTGTTGAATGGGAATGGTGCTGGTACAAATGACTGCAGATCAGGCTTTTACACACTGCTCTCTGCAGTATTTTTGGTGAGTTCAGAGTTTTGAACGCTTGCTTATTGTGCCTACTACTAGCTATCAGGCAATGCCTGAGAATGAATGAAAGCTCAAAGTTTCCAGTAAGGTCAGAAAATAAGTATTGTTGGGCAGATTGTAATGATATCATGCAAACAAGTGGAAAGCAGTAGGAAATTTTCAGTCCTCTTTAGTGATAAAACTCTGTAGCGACATGATGTATGGGATCCGTAATTAAGCTTACTTGCATTTTAAAGCTAGAAAGGCGATGTTCTTGCACATAGACACAATTTAATCATTGCTTCCTCTAGAACAACCCCTACTTTCTTACTTCAGGGCAAATTCTTGCAACAGAGAGATCAGCCTGCCAATTTAAGACAGACAGATTTAAATTTGACTCTGCACACACATTGCTTGGATGTAACTGTTACAGGTGGCTCCAGGGAAAGACATATGTGAATGTTTGTTGAGTGTTAGACACTGAATATGCCCGCATTGCCAGTCCAGGATTTATGGGATAAAATTGACTATTTTTTCATACATAAGAAATCAGATCTTTTGGTCATAATATGATATTAAAATCTATGACTAGGTCCCACTTTGTGCAATTTGTTCTCTTTTCTTATCCATACTGATTAAAATTTCAAGTTCCAGAGCATACCTCCTCTGATTATGTAAGCTTCTATTTCTTGTGAACAGACAGGTGATATTTCTCTCTCTTTCTTCTTTCATCCACTGTCTACTGACTCTTATTTCATGCTTACTGGTGTTGTCAGTGTCAGCGTTCCTAGACCTACCAAAAAAAATAGTATCAGTTGCCAAACTGCAACTTACTCACTGTGGAGCACACTCCACTGTTTGAAGTTATATTTTTAGAAGTAGTGTTATTTGATGTTTGTTCTAATCCTGCTGCCTCATAACTTCATTTTTCAGGAAGTCCCATGTTGTGAGAAAAGGCAGTCACTCCTTAGTGATCATCTCATTATTCATAAACTTCTAGACCTTTATCAATTCTCTACTCACACATCTTTTCTCCAAGTTGCAAATCACCATTCTTTCCATTTCTTCCTCTTACAAATATTGCTCCCTGCCTCTGGTTGACTTTGTAGCTCTTCACTTTTTTTTCTAACTCTACCACATACTTGGGAAATGGGGGATGAGGAGGTACCAGAACTCCCATACTTCATACATGTAAATTGCAAAGCGGTGTGACATTTCCTATGTTTTCACAACATCACAGAATGGTTGAGGCTGGAAGGCACCTCTGAAAATCATTTAGTCCAATCCTCCTGCTTAAGCAGGGTCAAATAGAGCCAATTTCCCAGGACTGCCTATAGCTGGGTTTTGAATATGTCCGCAGATAGAGACTCCGCAACCCCTCTGGGCCATGTGTGCCAGTGCTCAGCCACCCTCACAGTAAAAATGCTTTCCCGTGTTTAGACTGAATTTTATTGTTTTTAATTTCTGTCCATTGCCTCTTGTCCTGTCAGTGGGCATCACTGAGAAGAGTCTGGCTCCACCATGTTTACTCCCTTCAGCTATTTATACACATGGATAAGATCCCTCTGATCCCTCTCCAGGTTGTCAGCCTCTCCTGTGGTGTTCCAGTCTCTTAATTATCTTCATGGCCCACTGGACTCGTTTTACATCTTTCATGTACTGGGGAGACCAGCACAGGACCCAGCACTCTAGATATGTCTCACCAGATCAGAGTAGAGATGAAGACTCACCTGCCTCGATTTGCTGGCAACACCTTGCCTAATGCAGCTCAGGAGGCTGTTGACCTTCTTTGCTGCTACAGTGCATCGCAGGCTCATGTTCATCTTGCTGTTCATTGGGACACCAAGGTTCTTTTCTGCAGAGACAATGTCAAAGGCCTTAATAAAGTCAAAGTCAGCAATATCCGCTGCTTTCTTGCCATCCACCAAGTTAGACGCCTTGTTGAGAATGCTATCAGGTTGGCTTATCATGGTTTCATGTATTTGGAAGTGGTTTCCAGGTTTAGTTGCTCCATCACCGTCCCAGGGTTTGAGGTGAGACTGATCAGCCTGTAATTCCCCAATCCTCCTTCCTCTCCTTTTTGAAGATAGGAGTGATGTTTGTTTTCTTACAGTTCTCAGGAATCTCTCCCATCTGCCAGCTCCATCAACGCTCATGGATGCATCTTGTGAGGCCCAATATGTCTAGCTTGTTAAAGTGCTCACAAAACTGGTCCTTCTCTGCTAAGGATGAGTTTTCTTTGCTCCAGACTTTCCTTCTGGTCTCAGAGGCCTGGGATTTCTGGAAGCTGGTCTTGCTAGCAAAGACTGTTCTGGTTGACAGCTGGCTGAACATGAGCCAGCAGTGTGCCCGGGTGGCCAAGAAGGCCAACAGCGTCCTGGCCTGTATCAGAACTAGTGTGGCCAGCAGGAGTAGGGAAGTGATTGTGCCCCTGTACTCGGCACTGGTGAGGCCGCACCTTGAATACTGTGTTCAGTTTTGGGCCCCTCACTACAAGAAGGATGCTGAGGTGCTGGAGCGTGTCCAGAGAAGGGCAACGAAGCTGGTGAGGGGTCTGGAGCACAAGTCTTGTGAGGAGCAGCTGAGGGAACTGGTGTTGTTTAGTCTGGAGAAGAGGAGGCTGAGGGGAGACCTTATTGCTCTCTACAACTACCTGAAAGGGGGTTGTGGCGATGTGGGTGTTGGTCTCCTCGCCCAAGTAACTAGCGATAGAACGAGAGGAAATGGCCTCAAGTTGCGCCAGGGGAGGTTTAGATTGGATATTAGGAAAAATTTCTTCACCGAGAGGCTGGTTAAGCATTGGAACAGGCTGCCCAGGGAGGTGGTGGAGTCGCCATCTCTGGAAGTGTTCAAAAAACGAGTGGATGTGGTGCTTCAGGACATGGTTTAGGGAACATGGTGGTGCTGGATTAATGGTTGGACTTGATGATCTTGAAGGTCCTTTCCAACCTTAGTGATTCTGTGATTCTGTGATTCTGTGACTGAAGCAAAGGTGGCATTGAGTACCTCAGCATTTTATGTGTCATTTGTCACTATTGTGGTTTAGCCCCAGCCAGCAACTAAGCCCCATGCAGCCACTCACTCACTCTCCCACGGTGGGACGGGGGAGAACATCAGAACAGTAAAAGTGAGGAAACTCATGGGTTGAGATAAAGACAGTTTAACAGGTAAAACAAAAGCTGCACACACAAGCAGAGCAAAGAGAATCAGAAGAGTAAAAGTGAGAAAACTCATGGGTTGAGACAAAGACAGTTTAACAGGCAAAACAAAAGCCACACACGCAAGCAGAGCAAAACAGGGAATTCATTCACCACTCCCCATGGGCAGGCAGGTGTTCAGCCATCTCCAGGGAAGCAGCGGTCCGTCACATGTAATGGCTTCTTGGGAAGACAGATGCCATAACTCCAAACGTCCCCCCACCCCTTCCTTCTTATTCCTCCCAACTTTATATACTGAGCATGATGTCATATGGTATGGAATATCTCTTTGGTCAGTTGGGGCCAGCATCCTGGCTGTGTCCCCTCCCAGCTCCCCGGGCACCCCCAGCCTACTCGCTGGCAGGCCAGTGCGAAAAAGCTGGATAGTCCTTGACTGCTTAACAACAAGCCAAAACATCAGCACATTATTAACATTTTTTCATCCCAAATCCAAAACAGCCTCACAGTAGCTTCTGTGAAGAAAATGAACTCTATCCCAGCTGAAACCAGGACAATCACAAAGTCCCCTGCCTCATTCAGCAGTAGGCCCATGTTTTCATTAGTCTTCCTTTTACTATTTGTGTAGCTGTAGATCCTTTCTTGTTGTCCTTCACATGTCTTAACAGACTCAACTCCAGATCGACCTTGACTTTTCTAACCTTGTCCCTGCAAGATCAAAAAGCAGTTTTATAATGCTAGGCCACCTGCTCCTGCTTCCACCTCTTGTACACTTCTTTTTCATGTCTGATTTCAGATAGGAGCTTCTTGTTCATCCATCCAAATCTCCTGCCATCTTTGCTCGGGTTTTTTTTCCCCTTATTGCTTTCCTGTCATTTATAAAGAAGGCTGGGACAGGCCAAACCATGGTGTTGTGAGGGAAGACCAACAAGTGATACTTTTTGAAGTGATTGCACAGGAGCATGAATTTTAAGAATGCCAGGGACCCTTGAGGATTAATCTCCTAAGCTTTGCCCATGGGTGGAAGATGGGCCTAAAAAGTACAGGAGAGGTCTTTACACCTGCACTTTGCAGCATATTACAAAAGGGAACCAGGTTCTCCTGTCGGAACAGGCTGCACTGACTCAAGTTGACTAGGCTGATTTGTCATTGAATGACTATTTTCTATAAATGGGTCACTGTTCCCTTTACCCCACCCACTCAAAGCACACCGAAATAACTTCCTGATAATACTAAAAATTGCAATGGATCATCATTGCAAAAAAGATAATCTCTGTTATTTTGTGGGGCTTTTTGTGGGGTCTGTTACCAAGGCCGTGAGGAAGTAAATAACATTAAATGGAAGTTACTCACAGACTATTGATTGTTTAGGTTCTAAGTGAAGGAAAACATAAACTGAGACAATTTGTTTTGCTGAACTATGTGGTGGTCAAAGACCTGTTTTACACTGCTGATGAAATAATAGAAAGGGGAATAAAAAGAGAGGAAGGAAGCTGATAAAAGTCAGTAAGGGTGCTGGAGATTGCAACTGGCAAGTGAAGCCACCTCTGAGAGCTGCTGCTATAGGTGGAAGAGTTGACAGAGAGCCAAGGGCTGTTTGTGTGGTTTGATCCAAAGTGCAAAATGAAGTTCAAAGGGCTTCTTTTGATTTACTTGCTTTACTTGCATCGTCCTCATCCTCTGGGTATGTTGTTCAGAGTTTTCTCTACTGGCAGGCATAGAATCATAGAACAGTTTGGGTTGAAAGGGACCTATAAAGATTATCTAGTCCAACCCCCCTGCAAATGAGCAGGGACATCTTCAAGCAGATCAGATTGCTCAGAGCCCCGTCCAACCTGACCTTGAATGTTTCCAGGGATGGGACATCTACCACCCCTCTGCGAGGTCAAAATCACAAACCTTGGCTGCTAATTTTCAACTCACCTTTACTTTTTGCTTTCCCTGTTCCTGCATGAATTTGCAATATTTGGATGGAACTTGTTTTTTCAGGCCAAATATGACAACTCCGCACTGCATTTGAGCGCTGAAGAGGGGGCACACTGTGACAATGTTTCATCCTTGTCCTCATGGGAGCAATGACCCAGAGGATGTGGGAAAGTTAATCAATTACACTCCTGCAGGCAGGCAGAAAAAGACCTGGGGGAAAACACATCCTGTGGCTCACAGGCGGCTTTTCAGTTCATGGACTGGGATCATCCATATTTGAAAAAATCAAACCAGGTAATAACAGCTGGCTTCCAGAAAGCAGAACCTGGGACAGGTGGTTGGGCCAGTGTCTGCCTGCATGGCGGGGAGGTGGGAGGTGCCCAGGCCCTACGTCTCTCAAGTGCCAAATCTGATGTTTCTCTCAGCAGCAGCAAAAATACCTTGACAATGCATCAGCTTTATGCAAGCGGTTTGTTTGACCCAGTCGTCGTGGTTTTTCATTCCCCAGAACCTCAGCCCTAAGTCTAATTTCAAAAGTAGTAGAAGGAGAATTTTGTTTGACTTCAAGAGGCCCTTGGTGTCTTAAAAGAAAGTAGAGACTGGTGGGAGAGATAATTACTTGAGGTACCAACATAGGTAGGAGGAAAGTGTCAGTGAAAAGAAGCTGTTGTCACTTGAGAATTAGACCTCAGTTTAGATTACTGTCTCAAAATCAGAATAATTATAAGCCAGAAGGTATTTTTAGATACCTTTCCTTTGCATGTTGTGTCCCCACACCTCTTTCCCCCAAAGAACGAACTGTCTTAGGAGGTCTGTAGTCCAGTGTGTTTTACCTGTATAAAAAGCAGACAGGGACAAATTTGGCTCCATTACACTCAAGACGAATGTTCTGGGAGGAAAATTTGTTCTTAACTCAAATGGGCACATGTCAGAGTTGCCATGTGCTGGGGAACCAGAGAATTTTGGATGTCTGTCTTCATTTGTTTATCTCACTGGCTTCTGCAATGCTGACTGTAGAAACCATGGTGATTTCAGATTTCCATTAACTATCACCTACAACCTAGTTTGGTAGTTCAGTTGTGTGCTGCTTGTTGTTTTAGTTCCAGGATTTAATGCGTCCCTGGAGGAACTTGATCAAAGCAGGGGCTAGACAGTTAACAGAGTACTATTTGTGTGTCAGACAGTCGTGCTGGGGTGTCCAAGACTCACTAAGATTTGAATAGGTCTTCCTGGGTCATGCAATAGATAAGCCAGTTGAAAGTAGCCAACCCAAGAAAAGTGAATAGCCAGATCAAAACTTGTATCACATCACTTGACTGGAGACTTATATGATGTGACAAAGATAATAAGGGTCTCATCAGACAAACAGTACTGTTGGATTAAAAAAGACAGTGAACATGTCAGCAAAGGTTCTGAAAGGAATGAAAATAAGCCTAAACAGAAATCATGGCAGCACTTCTGGGTGTATTCCCAGCCATGATCCAGCTCCCTACCTAGCACCATGTGCAGCAGACAGACTTCCACTCTCCTTACTTGAGAAGCTGGAGGCAAAAAATAGCCTAGGGGACAAGGTCTCCAGAAGGCAATATGAGGTGTGTGTCCAGGCCACTTTGCATGCAGCATAATGGAGTCATTCATCTGCCCAATCATGCCCCTCCATGAGAAGAAGGTTCCTGTGCTTCTGATGCAAGCACAGAAAAAGCTTGAGACCAGCTAGGAAACAGAGATAGGAATTGAGGTCTGCCATTTAAATCTTTACCTATTGATTCCATGGAGCAGCTTATTTTGCATGATGCTTAATGAAGGGAAAGGTTGGATTTGAAGGGAGAAAATGTGTTTGCCTCTTTCACATGCCTCTAGAAAAGTAAACTGTAAACCTTTACCAGGACATGAAGGGAGCAACCAGCAAGCCCAGAGGAAAGAGCACTTTGTCACTTAAGGCTGTCTTCCTGAGCTCTTGCTGGACAAGGGCAGCAGGCTAAGGCCACACTGACTTGTCAGTTCAGATTAGGACCGTCCTTGTGAAGTGAATCTTCCAATCATCCCCATGCTTTCGTTCACACAGTGGAGCACTGGGCTCCTCTTGGGTGCGCCTAGCCCTGAAGATGCGCTCCAGGAGGGCATCTAGCTGGCTCTGACTGCTAACAGGCATTCAGCCCATAGGGCTGGACTGGTGCCAGTCTAGGAAAGACTCCCTCTTGTCCCCATGCACACTGCCTGGCTTTTGAGTCCTCAGCACCAACTGCTTCACCCCACTGCTTCACCTCTCCTGCTTGCTGCACTACTATGGGGACATAATGTTAGCCCAGTTTATTGCGGACGTACAGATAATAAGTCTCTTTAGACACGATAACTGTGATTATTATAAGATTTTAAGTTCTGCTGTTTCTAAAATATGTTTAATCTCAGGCAAAACACTGTTCTATTTCCCACTTTCTGCGTATAATTTTAGGTATATGGATATATAAGGTATAGGTATAGTGTATATATATATAATGTTAGATATATGGACATATTTTCAGGCTATAGCAGCATATATCTGTCCAGGTAACACAGAAGGAAATTCACCCTAGTGCTACCTCTTGTGCAATAGCCTCCCTGCCCCAGCAGCTCACCTCTCTCTGTCACAGAAAGGCCCACAACTTCTGCTCTCATTTGGGGGCAGAAGTGGCTCCAGCCAGCTGAGGTGCATCAGGCGTGTGGAGTGGCAGTGTAAACATCTGCTAGCAGCAACAGCTCCTGATTTGTAAGAGGCAGGCTGTGTGTGCCTCTCCTACCCTCAGGTTACTGGCACTTCGAGGTCTGTGTCTTCATCCATGATATGATGTGGTCACACCTATGCACAGCTACCTGGGCCTCGTTTGGATCAGGGCTACGGTCACCTCTTATTTATACATCTGTGAAAAGATAAAGCAAAGTGCTGACAGGAGAGATACTCACATTCTGATAAATTAATTTTATCTTTTTTAACATGGTATGAAGAAGGTGTGCATTCCGAAATCCTGCACTGCTCATTTGTTTATAGCTAGAGATATGTCAAGTTTTTATTTCCTGTAGTCATTTCCTCCTGTTCCCTCCAGCCTCTGGTATAAAGTGATCAAATAGCGAAGTCCAGAGATTACGATTACTCATCTCTTCACAGTCTGTTGTGTCATTCCAACCATGAGACTCATCTTTCAAACATGTTCAGTGATCTTCACACTCACCAACCTGGTGGCTTCTCAGTCACAATCTCCTGGTAAGTTCAAATCCACAGATAATTATTCAAGAAATGTATATATTAGTTAGCAATATTTCTGTGCGTACTTTACCTCACGTGTTACAATATTCAATACTTTTTTTTGGTGAAAAGAATCAACCAAACAGAAATTGATATCCAGCAGAGGTGGAGGTGGATCCTTAGAAAAAATAATAATGATGATGATAATAACAGATTTCTATGAAAATTTTCTAATCAAAAATCAAGGCAGAACTCGCTAAGCTTGTGTCTGTTCTTCAAGCGCAACTACTTACTCTCTAAGGCATAGGTTATAACCAAGTAGACTGCATCCAAAAAAGACTAGCTTTTCCATTGAACAAAGATGGATAAAACAGATTCCAGGTAAGATTTGCTTAGTATTATAGAAAAATAAAACAAGTATATGGGAAAAATGGGAAAATATGCAGCAATATCTTGTGCCTGAAAAAGCATCAAGGTAAAAATACTATTAAACGGCAAAATTACTAAAGACCTTAAAGACTGGTTATTTGTCTACCTGAATATGAGAACATCTCTATTTCATGTGTTTGTCTGCAATGCCATTCCTTATAGCTTGCCAAAGATAAATGGATTCTTACAGAAATCAAACATAAAGCCCAACACATAGACCAATAATCTAATCTTCAGTCTTGTTAATTTATCACAAGTTCCCTTCATTCATTTTATTAGGAGAAATAAATACTTTAAATTTATGATCTTGTCTTGTCAACCTATAAATCAGCTCTCTGTCCTGCTGGACGTACAGTAAGTACCATTTTCAGCAATGCATCACCACCTCATTCTCCAGTGTTGATTGCTCCTGTGAGTCACTGGCTCTCCTGCAAGGGGACATGACTCTTTCCTGTCCTGAGATGGCAACCACCTATAGCCATGCTGTACTGATGGCATGACTTTGTGGAACAAGAGTTGAAAATTACAGTCGTGGTTCTTATTTGGTGCAAAGTGTTGTGATGCCTAGCAATGGTTGGCAATCTTCTGAAAAAAGCACTGTTTGATGGGTTATAAGAATCATGCTATAAGGATTACACCTTGCCTCAAAATGTTTATAAAAAACTCTCTCTTGCTATCTTGTTCCTTTTCTTGAAAAGAGGTTTCCTGTTCAGTCTCTGTCCTGTGCATTCAGTTCAGGTGTCTTGTACGCAAGAAGTTGCACTTTTGCCTACATGTGTTCCTATTAATGAAATGTTCTCATAGGTGAGTAGTATTTAAGGGTAACTAAAGACTGTAGGCTCAGATCTGGCTCTTGCTCTGCAGTAGTTTCTATACAGTGTACTGCAATATGTGGAAGTTCAACATGTGGTTACTTATCAGGTTTCATCAGTGTAAGGAAATCAAAAGTGGTTTTTCTTTGTTATGTTTCAATGAGGTTGCAACTTTTCCAGTACATGCATGTTCCATTCTGTTATCTATGCAGATTGACATTCTGCCTCTTCTTTTTCTTCTTTTTGATCTGTTCCATGACATTCAGCCTTTTTACAATGTTCCCCTTCAATAATATTTTTTCTGAGTAATAAACTTTGAAAAGTGGCTTGGAGGTGGAACGTACTTGCTCATATTCTTGTTCATGGTTGTGTCTGCATTATTTATTGCTCAAGGAAATTTCTTCTTTTTTCCCTTGTAAAAGTACTTTCTTCACACACCAGAGCGGTATTTTCCATGCTTCTCTGTCCTGAGAAGAGCTAGGTGTCCAGCAGTGTCTGTGAGGTTAAAGTCTTGTGTGGAGCCCTACCAGTCCTCATCTGGTTTTACCAAAGGTGTAGACTTGGATAATGCTCTTGAAGCACATGCTCCAGGGCACTGGCATGTGTCCTACAGCACTGCAACATACTGAATACCTAGCTGGACCAGCAGGCCATCCTCAGACAGAAAGTTGCTGCCACTCTCTTTAGCCAAGGGACTGCCTATTCGTAATATTTTTGACCTTTCCGTCTACCATTATCATAATACAAAGAATAATTATAAATGTGTTACTTTGGGCTATTGTGTGCCTCTAGGATCATGAATAGGAGAATGCTTTAAACGATTACAACTACTGTGGAAGAGCTGGCACATTAGCTGAGAATGATCCATGGTGTTAAAGTTGTATTCATAAAAATTCCATCATAAAGAAAGAGAGAGAAAGGGTCCCCTCTATTTTCTCCCTATCTCTTTCCATTAACAAAAGATATGAATGATTCTGCCATTCTGCCTCCAGAAGCATAGGTGTATAGGTGCTTTAAAAAAAAAAAAAAAGAAAGAAAAGGAAACTAAACACCTTTTCAGTTAAAGGTAAAGGAAAGATCATAAGAAGGAAATACCATATTATAGATAACCTGTACATATCCTTAGAGGATTTGACATCAGTTTAATCCAAACTCTAAAAAACTCACTTATGCTATGCACCTCTTCATGTTGAAATGTGAATTACGCAAAATACACATGCTATAATTTGAAAAGATGCACACAAATGTTTACTGGACGTTTACACAAAACACAACTCATACCACACTCAAAAAGGCTACAGAACTCGTGGAATCAAGAAAGCACAGTAGAAAATTGTCCTGACTAGAGCTCTAGAAACACAGTCTTTAATAGTAAAAGATTGGTAAAGCTTTTTCTGTCCTACATCAATAGTTAATTATGTCAAGACTGGTTTCTTCTGAAGTTCTTAAAAACTAGAGCACAGGAAAGAATATTATCTATCACCAGACAGTTTGTTACAATTTCTGTTCCATTTCTATTAAATGGTTCTATTTATTATTAAAGTATTTAATAACATATTACCTTCCATTTTAGTACATAAAAAAATGCAGTTGCTGGAGTTTACATTTAAATGTTAAAATCTCAGAGTTTCAATTAATATTATGTAGGTTTTTTGCAGAAAAAGGTTCTGATCCTAGAAAGATTTATATGTGTTGTTAAGTTGATGTGCT
>NW_010515361.1:0-17758 GCF_000687285.1 Phaethon lepturus | reverse complement strand
CCTGCTGAAGTCAAGTGAATTACTCAGAGCATGCAAAATTAAGTCCATCAATAAATCACTGCAGGACTGGAGCCAAACGGATATTCTTCCCTGTCATCCAAAAAAATATGTATTGCCAAACCCAAGATTTAGTGTGCATCTCTGAATTGCAGCCTCTAGTAAGTCGTATAGAGCTATCATAACTGAAAAAATAGAGGTTAATGAGTGTTGTCCAAGGTTCAGAATGAATTGGTGACTTTTGTTGCCTTCCAACAGGCCAGTCAGATCAGACCCTCAGGTTTAACTTAGTGGCCACTCCTTACTGTGTGGAAATCCCGTGTGGTCCCTCTGGTTTCCTTATTATCCATCTCTAGATGCAACCATGCATCAACTGCGAGTTTGAAGAGATCGAATATCCCATTAAAGGAAATTTATGGGACTCACGGTTTTGATGTTAATGTCCTTTTTGCATTGGAATTGAGGCAAAATGTGGCATCCCAAAAAAGGATTTCAAGAACTGGCCTGTAAGGAGAAGAAAGGGTAGGTTACCACCTCACCAAAATTTTATTTCTCTGATAGCTGTGTCAGTGTTGTGGGATACATAGCCAGAGGTTCAAGGGGCTTCCCAAGCACACATCAGAGGTAAATTCAATGTAAATACTGACACCATAGTTTTTCTCAGGTGTAAACAAAAATTTTGCATGGGTAAATTCTGTGTGCTCTCTCTCACAATTAATGAACCAGTACTATCTGTGTTAATTTCACCAGTTTCCCTATAAACATATTTTTTTAAAAAGTTATTTATACTGCCCATTAAGAAAAAAATAACTCAGAAAGACTAAGCAGTACAATATTATTTTACCACTGAACTTGGAGGGATAAAACTCATAACATTGCAGTATTTCTGTCTTGGAGGTATTTAAAACAAGCTTTTCCTCTCCTCCTTTTAATGGTGTTGCCTATTTAGGTTATAAGCTCCCTTTTTCCTCTTCCTCCCTTTTTTCTGTAGCTGTACAGCTCTTGTGACCAAAGTGACTGAACACCCCAGGGCGATTAGAGCTGTTTTCCATAGCAAATTCTACAAGATCCCACAAAATTTTACTGATCTTTTGACATTTACAATCACCTACTTTTCCCCAGTAAAGTTACCTCTTTTCTTTACAGTTCCCTTCAGACTTCAGATACTAGCAGCTCTACAGTACTGAGCAACCTGAGACCAGTTTAATGTATAAACCCAACCCGCACCATTTGCCTAACATTAGAAATCAATGCAAGCAGACCTTTTGCATCCTGGGCCAACTGCTTGTACCTATTTTGTTGCTTCTAAAGAGACTTGAAAGGATCATTCTACTATACTCATAAAAATGATCTCAGGACAGTACAGTATTCTGCACATTTATTTTATGTTTATAATGATAATTTTATTTAAAGAAGGAGAACATGTAATTTTACACTCATATACGCTGTCTTTATAGAAAATCTAAGTCCAAGTAGACATCTGGATTTTGGTTACATCAAGCATAACACTAGACGTTGCACAGCACAACCATGCTAGAATTTAGTACAGAAAGGTTAAAATGTGTTAGTGCAATTGCAGACCAAGAATCCACTGTTAGGCACTTTGCCATCATATTTCTTAGTGGCTTTAGTTAAAGACAAGATCATCTCTTAGGCCTGCTGAGGAGACTTACAGAGGGCTTGAGGAGTTAGGAAGCAAGAGCTAGGTAGTTTCTTGTAACGGAGGTAGAACTGTGGATAAAATTCAATTATATGACAGCTTTTGAGGTTCTGAAGTTCTGTTTTTGTTTCAGCATGTAATAGTACTGACTTCTCTATTCTTCAGGAAAACACATGAGGTTTTCAGTTTGAGAAAACAATACAGAACAAGCCTGCAGGCATCAGTTGGGAGATGGAGGAGTTATTTTCAAGTCCTTCTCTTGAGTAAGAGCAGAACCTCTTTTACCAGAGCTCCATGAATCACAAAAGTGGGGACCTGCAAGCTACATATATCCAGTGTCTCTTGGATTTCTGTCACAACTGTCTCTTGAAAGATCTTGACAAAACAACATGTTACAACACAATTACATCGATACAAAAATGTTTTGACTAACTCTAATTACAGAAGTCATGAAATGCGTAGATGCAGAGATATAGCCAATAGTTACTTGAACCCACATGCCTTTCCCACATTCTTAGCGTTGATTACTGAGCAGAAGATAGCAACCATGGGGATAGTTAGGCCTTATTTCCTACAACATTCAGGATCACTGTATGTGATAAAAAGCTCATAAGAAATGTTTTAAAATTTTTCCAATTTAAACCCCTTCAAAAGTCCAGAATAGCATAAAATGTAGACAGCAATCAAAGCTAAAATCATCTATTCTTCTGCTAGGCAGGTATAGCCCAGCAAAAGTTTTTAGTGATAGACACTTCGTTTCTGCAGACACCAGTCTGCAAATTTTACCCTCAGGCGGTTTCTTGCTGATATTGAAGATGCATTTTCTTCCTCTTTGTTCATTCAGGTAAATATAATTTCACATCTTATAGAAAGCAAAATAAAGAATTTGTCCTTCTCCTTGATATAGAATGGATTTCTAATCCTTCTGCCACCTTAATTTCTCCATTTTTCAATGTCAGATTTGTCTTCAGTGTCTGATTCTGGAATCCTGATGGACACAGAGTTAAAATACCTGTGTCCCTAGCAAGAGCTATAACAAAGAGAAGGTCAGGAGAGGAAATAATATCTGTGTCCAGTCAGAGGGCATTAAACGATGTTGCTTGTCTGTAAGGTGGAGTTGGCCAGAACCACATAGATCAAATATGCAGTATACTTACTTGTGCTGATCTGCTCCGGGTTCCTATGGGTCTGGACCGGTGGTGTTAGTCCCTTGTTTCTTACAGTAAATATTTGACAGTGACAGAGGCTCCGTGGGGCATTAGTTCCCAAATACTTTTCCTTAGCAGGTATTATGGGGGAAACTTGGCCTCAAGGTATAGGCCCTATGCATTGCATACATGTGAACCAGTCTATACCTTTTGGCCCAGGGACCATGGGGTGCTCTCTGGTGTTGCTGCGTATGCTTTCATTTTGCTATTTTGAAATTCTAATTTCAACCTCTCTAGGTTATTTTACTCTGTTTCCTTGCATTTTTTATATATTCTTATGTCTTTTTATTTTATGATCATCTGAGTCTATTGCATGCATATCTTTGAAATACTGATTGCCTACCAATGTCAAGGGATGCTGGAATCATATTCTTTGTCAATGTCCTGGGCAGGTCTGAAACATGCCATCAGCACCAAAATAATAAATTTCAATAATGAGAAGATGCAGATCACATGGGCAGCAAGAGAACTATTTCCCAGTGAGAATGTGTCATTTTCTTATACGTGAGTATTGACAATGCCTATTCTTCCCTTCTTAAAGGATTTACTTTGGGAGGCTGAAATATCTAAGGCCACTTGAGTCTTCTGTGAATGGTACCTGAAAATTCTTTTAACATTTGTTAATCATCCAGCATGAAACCTGTGAATATATTCACAACCTGTTACAGAAGTGTACAAATCAATAAGCCTGCTGAGTAGTCACAACAGACATTATATGAAAGATTTGTCCCTCTTCTGTCCTTATGCTAAATGCTAATGCTAATTAGACTGTCGAAAGTGTTTTTTCCACATATGTGTGTATATTTTCCTTATTAACTGACATTAATGACTAACAGAAATTTAATGTTTTGGTTAAAGACAGTCATAGTGCTTGACATTCCTTTTTCTTTTTGGGTGGTATATGTGAAAGAACTTTTAACACTACCATCTTGGAAACAGGTTCATGAAAATATCTATTTGAGTAAGTCATTCTTTTTTTACAATATAACAACAGGAAGGAAACTTGATAATTTCAGACTACATCAAAACCCAGGGCTGGAAAGTCAATGAGGTTTGGGTAATGAATTCCCTCACACCACTATGAAATTTGCCACTTCAAGAAATTCTATATGCAGACTTCCCTTGGTAGGAGCATTTGAAAAAGGAAAAAAAAAAAAGGAAGAAATAAAAAAGAAAGAACAGTAACAAAAAGTAATTAACTTGTGTTAACTGGTAAGAGTGTTCCATTCACCAATATTATTTCATTTGTAGATTTGATGAAGGCAAGCACAAAGTTTGGAAGCCATGTCCCACCTATTTATTTGATCAAGATTATAATTCTGGATGTCTTTTTAAGACAGAAGGGCCCACCCTTGCCATCTCTATCAGGAACAGCAATGGAAGTGAAGAGCTTTTTTCTAAAAGACTAAAATCTGATTTTTATAGTAAGTATGTAAAATTACAACTACTGCAGTAGTACTAGTGACTGCACTGATTCTCTAGTTGTCCTTACTTTGAGAAGAAATCAGTTATATTTGTTTATAAATTGTTACTAGTGTGTGTGTCAAAACCGTACTTTAGTTATTTCATCTTGATTTTCATCCCTTGCTGTCATTAGTAATTACAGAGGCCTGTGTGCAGCTGCAACTAAGTCAGATTACATGGGACAGTCAGCTTTCTCCCAAAACAGTTTCAAAATTAGAATGAAAATACTAAAATATATGGGTGTGCTTAGTTTAGTGCAGGCCTGCTCAGTATTCATATCAGGAAAATGAATAAAAGTTGATAGTTTCTTGTCTTAGTGCTGGTTGTGTGGTCTTGTATTTTCAACTTTCCATTCTTTTGCCATCTTTCATGGGATGTGAGGTGGCAAACTACTTCTTATCAAAGAGGCTGCCATAAAACCATCACCAGATGTCAATAGAAATTAGTTGAATGGCTCTGGTACAGTCTGACAGCATAAAAGAGACTTCCTCCTAGTAGTAGAGAGATGATGTTCCTGTTTTTATTAAATCCCCTTGCTCCCAAATACGTATTTGACATCTAGTGTGAGATTAGTTTATCAAAATCTTCTGGAATTGCACATAGTTAAAGCATTTAAAGTGGAGGGATTTTTTCTGACAAATAACACACAGAAAATATACAACATAGAATTATCTGAAAATATATATATATTCCAAATACATTATTAACATTTATTAATAATGTTTTAGCAAAAGGGATTTAAAAAACCTGTCAAGACATCTATCTTTGAGACTATTTTTATATCTCATAATTTTGCTAATATCTGGTAAATTATGGAAAGCTGAAACCTCATTCTTTAATTTTGGCTATTAAACATGCACTGATACTAAAATTAATTTCAAAAGGGTTAGGTAACAAAGAACAAATATCAAGGATCAGACATAAGTCTTTAAATTAGGAAGGCAGAATTTTCATAATAAAAAAAAGGCAACCAGAAGGATTGAGAAAGCACATAACACTCTTTTCACCCCTTTATTTCCCACCACTGAAGACCAACCAGCTACATAGATCAAACCATCACATGCTCTTCAGACCATCTGAAAACAGTGAGGGGTATATTCAGTTGTGCATAGGTAGGCACCCAGTGCTTTTTACAGATGCCCCACCATATCCCACATAGCCTCAAACAGCTGCACAAGTGTGTCTTGTAGGTTTTACGGTACTGAATTTGTCAGTGCCTTTCCAATGAAGAAGCCTCGTTCTTTCTTTTGATTGCAGGGAGTACGAAGAGACTGGAGTCCTTCCTCAAGTATTTGCAATAAGTTCCTGACATGATATAGTATCTACCTTTGAATGTGGCACCTCAAATGGTGAACAGTGTTGTGGTGTAAATCTCTGGCTTGATGTTTAATAGGGAGGTCAGCTACAAAAGTGAGCTCTTCAAGAAGAAAATCCACCTCCTTCATTTCCTACTCAGAGAAATATTGAGACGAGGAAGGAATAACAATAATTTTAACTGCAAAGCACTTCTTTTTAAGGGACTAGAGCGTAATTTGTTTCTTTTCTTAGTAAAGCCTAATCGACCAGAAAATGTGACCTTCTTCTGGAAAGAGGACACTGTTACTGTAAGCTGTAATAAACCAGAGCGAGCTGTGAAGTGCTTGAGACTGGAGCTTCAATACAAAAGCAAGTTTGACAAAGACTGGCAAGTGAGTTGGACATGGCATTTTTAATCAGCATTGGAAGGCCCTGAAAGTAGCATCTCCACAGAATGTAAAATAGAGTTGTTTTCAAATTGTTCTCCCATCTTACATTTTCAAATAGAGCTGGTAGCAGAAAACAGATTTTTAGGATCCTGGATCCCTGCCATGCCAGAAAACATTTACTTTTTGAGTTATACCCAGTTGCCACCCAAAGAGCTGAGGACAATCTAAGGGAAAAGTCATATATTCAGAATAGAAGAGTTTTGGAACATAAAAGCAGAAAGTAGAGTAGAGTTAAAAGAAGAGAGAAAAAGGGAGAATAAAACCATGAAATAGAATGAAAGAAAAGAGATCACTCAGGATTTTTATTTATTCTGAAGTTAGATGTTAAGTATTTCTAAATATTATTTCATTGACTTAAATCTTTCCAGTCTCAAATGTAACATGTAAATATTTTGTGGACCGAAGTGTCTTTGCATATTATAAATATGCAACTGCAACATAGTGCACTATGTAATGATTGTTGTGACCTTCAACTCAATATCAGACAATAAGGGATGGATATGAATAATGAAGAGTCAGTCAAAATTCAGAGAAGTTAAAATGCAGTTCTGAGGTTTGGGTTGGCATATCCCTTGCCCTAGTGTGACCATGGCCGAGTGTAGCATTCTGAAGCACTGCTTTGAAAACCAGAATTAATGATGATACACTTTCCTTCTCAGTCCAGAACTTCTAAGTGTTGCAGTGTTGGAGAGCAAGGCTTTGATCCAAGGAAATGCTATTCTTTCCGGGTCAGACTGAAGAGGCTAGTACCCTACTGCAACGTAGTTAATTACAGCAGTGACTGGGAAGCAGAAACGTTTTGGAAGAATGGCACATTATTAGGTAACATCTGTGCTACATTCATATATTGTTTAAGTACAAATGGGGAAGGGGTGACTGCAAGAGAAGCTGGGAACATGCAGCAAATTAAAGTTGCACTATTGTGCTCCATCTTCTGTTATCAAAGAAAGTTCATGTGGATGTCTAGTTGCCCTTGTTTAACTCCTGTCTACTTTGCTCCTGATGGCCCATAATACTATTAATTTATGCCATAACCAACAAAGTTAAGAGTGTCATTATTTGCATCACAATAGCATCTGGGGTCCACCAACGACAGCGAGGTGATGCATGGGGGGGTTGTGTCCACATACGTTATGTAAACATCAAACCTGAACCCTAAGAACACCCTGGATGCACAATTTTTGACGGCAGTTTGTTTTGAAAATACATCCAGTTGAACTACAGGACCAGAGGTTATAGCAGTCTGATGTTCATGTGTGCTGGATAGATCAAAACAGGGAGGATGGAGAAAAAGAGATGAAATGGAAGCAAAGTCAGTGTCAGCACTACTTTCCCACCAGACAGGCACTTTTAACTGAGTGCCATTGATTTCAAATAGCTCTTTGATGGAAACAGTATTTCTACTGGTTATCAAAACCAAAAAACAGATTTGCTGTTGTTAAGAAAAGACTGTACACCATACCAACACTTTCGTATCGTATCAGCTAAGCACAAAATGCCACCCACTAGGCTTTATCAGAACTATGAGACACCCAAATGTCCAGTGTACTGAGATCTGAGTTCTCTAAAATGCAATGGGATATTAGCTCACCTGAAGAAAACCTGCATACACAAAGATGAGATGAAATCCTGGAGCAGAGGTATGTATAGCCTGTACACTAGTAGTAGCCACAGTGTTGACCTCCAGAGAAGCCCCCTCCACCATGCAGATTGTGAGCCTGCAATGATGTTCTCAGGCGTGGCTGGCAAATGCCCTTTAGAAAACACAGAAGACAATGTCTCCCTGTGTACCTCCGAGAGGCAAGCAGGCAACAGCCCTACCTGGACCATTTGACCAGAGGCTGCCAGCAGATAACTGCAAGGAAGGAAATCACACAGGAGACAGACTAATGGTCCGGATGCCCTGGGTGCCCCTGGATCAGAAGTAACATTGGTGTAATGCCTTCATTGGGTCAAGCACTTCACTTCATGACTTCAATGAGTTGTTATTGACTCCAGAACTAGCAGAGGAAGCCATGAACAAAGAAATTTGTGCTCAAATCATGTGCTCAAGAAATTTCATAGACTCTGAATAACATACTTGGGGATCACTTTTCTTGTAGCTTTCGGGCAAGCTGAACAAAGCAGGTGGGTGGAACAGGCTGGACAGATGTCCTGTATGAATAACCATTTAGCTTTTATAGTATTTGTGTGGAGAGCAGAAGGTCAGTAGGAGGAGGAAGAGTTTGAGGTGACATTACAAAAAGTTCAGGAAAAACACTGAGAATGCCAAAAAGTACAAAAATGTATTAATTTTATATACCTCTGTGTTAGATGATATCCTGCCATTAGCTACTTTCTGGGTATCAGCAGTTGTGATTTGTTGGGTTTTTGTTTGCTGGCATGGGGGAGATGCTATTTCTTTGTTTAATTTATCTTAGGAAATAAGACATTTAGGCTGCATGTAAAATTGCACCCGCAGCTTTGGTGATTGTAAGTAGGTGTATGTAATATAGATCTTAGCACAAAGTTGCTGTATCCCTGTCAATGCAATGTGATGAAGATGAGAAGAAATATTCAATTCATTCATAACACCTCTATTCTTTGCCTGTAAGCCCACTCCTTTGTCCTGTACCAGGTCAATTTAGGTATATAAGCACAATTTTCTTTTGTTGCAAGATTTGGGGAAGGATGGCTTTTCTTTTCAGTTTCAGTTGAACAATTAAACTTGATTTATTTGTTCTTTAAAACTTTTATGCTTTGTTTTTTTAAAGAAAAGTCAATGTTCTAACGTGATTAGGAATATTTACTGTTAAAGCAAAAAATAATTTCTTCATATACTTTATTTGTGATTCTTCCTAGATTCATGTGATGATGATATAAAATCTCAGTCAAACACAGTAATTGTTTTAAGTTGTTTGCTGGCAGTGCTTCTAATGATACTTATCTTCTTGATTCTTCTGTGTAAATGGCAGAGGTAAATATAATTTTATTGGTTACTACTAAATAACCATGTCATGAAAATAGAGCTATCATTCAGGATCAAGTCTTTCAGCACTCAAAATTCTTATCTGTTTAACGAAGCCATCATGAAGATGTAGAAGTTAGTAGCTTAATTACTCTTTGAGAGATAATGCATCCTGGCCTTCCAAACACCAAGGCCTTTAATTTTAAAAAACAGAACAATTCTGTCTGCCTGTCAAAGATAAAGTTTCAGGATAAAATTCTGTTGCTTGCACTTAATTTCTTCTCTTTTTTAGAAACCTAGTTAAATCCTGAGAAGCCAATTATTTTGGTTATTTCTTCTGAACTGACATTCTTTTGTACAATTTTCATCAGACTCAATGTCTGTTTGCAGTAAGTGTGTGTTTTGTTGAAGTAAGCTTAAGTTCATTCAACTTTAATAAGACTATGTCAATATTTGGATTTGCAGTTGAATGACTCTGTTCATGTTTAGAATCTACAATTTTTTAAAAATCAAGCCATCAAACAACAAACAAAACCTGCAAAGCCCCAAATTTTGGCTTTTTCAGTGGAAGAAAAAAGTCAAAAATGAAGCGTTTCAGAAAATGAGCTGAAAGTGTATGGGACTCTGATAACCTTTTTAGATCATAGGTTGAGTTTTTTCTCCTATACTTCTATGTTTCAAGTTTACATTTGTGTTCATTAAGTTAGGCAATAAAGCTGGTTGCTGCACCATCTTTCCTGTCTAGGGGAATGTGGACAGGGAATGTAAAATACCAACTACTTCTTGGAGCAGAATGACACTTGCTGACTAGCTAGAAGTTTGTATAGGGTCCAGATTGTACTAGGATGGGGCTGGTTGAAAATCCAGCAGAAAAATGACTCTTAGCCTCATGGCATTATTATAGTGTTATAACTGCTTTTTGACTGTAGAACACATTTAAAAGAAATCAAGCCTAGAGTACTGTCATGTGAAATTTATTTGTGGCTACAGAACTGTGCCGAAGTAGATTTTTGTATGAATGACTACACTATAATAAAACATCAATTTCTATTTTTCTTTCCTCTTTGCAGGCTTCAGAAGTCAGTCATGCCTGCTATACCAGATCCAAAATACATATTTGCTGATCTCTTCAATGATCATAATGGAAATTTCCAGGTAAAGGTTCCCCTCCTAGCAAGACTGTGAACTCTGCAGTGTTGAGAATAATTTGAAAGTAGCTACTGATACTTGCTCTGCACAGACATTACCACAATCACCGTCTGACCCAAGAGAAAAGCCCTTCCCTTCGTGCAACATCACCAAGAGAATCCACAGAACAACTACCAGAGTTCATATAATCAGTGTAGTGCTGGTTTGGCACTGTGAAAAGGCATTTTCTATAGAAAGAGACAGAGAAATTGCTGGAGAAGAATTTAAGGGTGTCCAGAGGCACGATATTCAGTGAGATGCCACTGTGGTGTTTGCATCCATTCCTGCACACAATAGCTCAGGGAGTTTGCTTCACCCTGATCTTGCCATTTATGTTTGTGAAGTGCTGTGAGACTTAGTGTTGAGACAGTGATGGCACTCGTGCCTTTGGAGGCATAAGTCACAGTAGGAAACATCCCCTCTTAGCCACAGAGGTGTAAGGTCACTAAACCTTTAGACACAAATTGGCTGTCAAATGAATAGACCACAGTTTTTGCTTTCATTTTCTCACTGCTTCTTGAGTCCATGACATCACATATGTACATTTTTTCTGTATTAATTGGGCTATCTTTATCTTATTTGCTACTAAGTTTCCTCTGAATGGAGATACGTCAAATATTTACATTTTCAAACCCAATGACAATATCAAAGAGCAGTAATAATGTTTCAGTGACAAACTGAAAACTTTCTATATGTAAGATAGTTTTAAACTGGAACTGAAGAAGAAAAATATGAATGCAAATTATTACTGAAGCTATACAGAAATGTTATTTTGCCTAAATCTCCACATAAACTCAGTCTTAATTTAGATTAAGTCAGGGCTTGGGTCAAAGAATGCGTGAGTCTATCAAGGAGGGTCCACCAGGTTTTTTACACATCCAAGGTTTTCTAAAGGCCCTGATTAAAAATGAAGATGTATTTAATGTGGTCTCAACAATAGGTGTGAGTTTGTATGCATCTGTGGAATCCCCTCTGCTTTCCTGCCATTCTGCCTTTCTTTCGTCCTGCTATGTTATGTCCTGCTTGTCTATATGTATTACTTCCTTTTCATCTTCTCCATTGTGGCTTATCCAGGAAAGACGCCTTTATTAAAGGAAAATCAGTGTCTGTACAGCCAGGTTTCTTTTGGTTGATATCTCGGTTCCTGCCAACATCAACAATTTGATTTTCCAGGAATGGATAGACAAAGCTGATCATGCAGTGGTGCAAACCAAGCTAGAATATGAAGAACCAGAGTGCATCATTGAGGCAGAAAGCCAGCAAGAGGATGAGAAGAACAGTGATAAACAGGGGTCTCGGGAAAAAATACTCACTTTTTCAGGAGCACCTGAAAATAATGACTCCAACGCAGCTCAGACTGCCTGCCTGATGCCAACATCCAACACTATAGCTACTTTTGCTGGCTTTCACATTTTAATGAATGACGACATGTATGTGATGTTATAAAATCTGCATAATGCAGAAGGAGTTAGGAAATTACATAAAAGATCCTGATGAGTTTAGGGGACTGGCTGAATAGAAAAGGTTGTCATGAGTAGACTCACATTAAGAAAGAGATTAGGCTGTGTTCTCTGGTTTCAGATCTGTTCTTTCCCAGGAGTCATGACCACTTGGGCGTGCTCACTGTTTGAAACAAATACCTGATAATTTATAGAGTTAGAATTTGTTGTTCTAATTGGGGTTTATCTCTAAGACTAAACTGAGCCCCATTTTCCTGATATGGACAGGAGAGAACAAGAGCTCCTCCATAACACATGTTTGCGGAGCCAAGACTCAGTCCTTGCACTTATGGATTATGTAGAGCAGTACAAACTACACTGTTATTCTTCCCAGATGAAGATAGAAAATAAAGGGATTTTTCTGCTGATGGTCTTTGTCTCACAAAGACCAGACCATGTACTACTCATTTTCACAGGGATAGGATACAGCTTTGCAAGCCATCCTCAGACTAGAAGTGCTTGCTTTTGTAAGCTGCTTCTTCCACTGTGAAGCTTTGTGCTGCATGGCGCGCATCCAAGGCTTTATAACGAGAAAGAATAAGCCCCATGTCTAAGAACAGAAGAGTGAGGGTGTATGGTATTGAGTCACGTTTCATCCTACAAGTAGTGCTGTGTAGGCAGCTTCCTCCACAAAAACGGGGCTTCACGGGCCTCCTCTGAGGTCAAGTCCTCAGTATCTTTACAGTCTTTGTATGACTAAGCAATTTCTTCTAGAAAACTGAGGTTCATTTTAAACAATATTTATATTTAACAGAGTCGCATTTATTTCAAATTTTTTTTTAAAGCAATCATCAGCTGTAGACCCAAATTAGGACTTATTATTTATATTGCATAGACCAGCAAGTCTTGTTCTCAGTTTATGTTTTAATGTTTTCTAAACATACCATCTTCTAAAATATGTTTAATTTTAAATTTAAAATACAATATACTATGCAATTAGCCTTCAGAACAAAAATCTTGACTATTCTGTGAGCTTCCCTGTATCACTTAGGTTACTTGCTGTTTGAAAGCAAATTTAAAAAAAAAGTTTAAGTGCTAAAAGCAGCTATGATATAGGTGAGGTCTTGTAGATATACTGTGGTTATATATTGAATTAGCTCCAGTAATTTACCTGGATGTCAGTCATTCATTAAATGACTTTATCAGTTGGCTATGCTTTGCCAATTGCATACTTTCATTGATTAATTTATAGTGTAACTTGGAAATTGTACGTGTCAGAAAATTACAGTGATTACTAAAATATTTTTAATTCAGTGCTTAAAAATATTCAACTCCAGATCTCCTTGGGAATAGTAAACAGTAATATGAATCATTAGGTCTCAAAATCTGTTTCTAGGTAACCCAGTTTGTTGTACAAGGAAAAATCCAGAATTTTCCTGGCCAATTACTGGAAAACTTAACTTGAAGGATAGTTCGGGCACATTCCCCAAATTTTTCTTGATATTGCCTCAGATTTGACTGTTCATTAAAAAGATTAACATGCTAACAAAGGATTTTCCGTAATCTTAAAAACATTTCTACCTCTTCCTATCTGAAACAGATGTGTGCAAATTTTGGGGAGCCTTTTTTACACCCCATATTTCTGTAAATTTTTTATAAAGGTAACCATGCAATAGCACCATAAGAATGCAATGGATTTTAAATTAGTGCAAGCTGTATATAATTTGATGAACAGAATCTAGCTCAGCTCTTCTCAGCTGATATAAATTGGCATTATTGCATGAGAACGAAAGAAGTTGCAGTGACTTACAACAGATAAGTAGGTGTTCCAGTAATGATTCAAACAATAAAATGGGAAGTAAAGCCCAGAATGTATTGTTTAGTTTCTTAATGTTTGAACCATGCATACATATGGTTGTCTACAGAGCTAGCTAGATACCTTCATTAAACCATTTTCTGCTGAGCAAATACTTTTCTGTCTGAATTCAAAATGTTTTAGTATATTTTCCTGAAATTTTACTCTGGAAGAAAAAAAAAAGTAAGTCATATTGAAGTGTGCTGTTTAAGCAGTGTTCCTGAACTGAAATGTCATAGTCATTTAAGTGTTTAGTACAAACTATAGTATCTTGTATTATATTTTATAGATTTAAAGGTTCTTTTTGTGTACGTATACAACCATATTCACATTGTATGTAACAGACTAAAAAAAAAACCAAATGCCCCCATATCTCAAATATTTATTTTTAAAATATTCCCTTATGAAGAGAATAAAACACAGGCAATTATTTAAATTCAAAACAAAACATTTCTTCCCCAAAAAAACTCCCATTCTTGAGGTACTCTAGAAAAATGTCTACACGATGATGAAAAACTCAATTTAAGCATCAGGAAAGGTACTCCCCCAAATACTGATGATGACTGTATCAAACACAGTACAACAAGACACATATCAAATTAGCAACACGCATTGCTTGTGGGTGTTGAGGGCTCTGGGGGAGTCCAAGCTCTGCGCTCCTGGTGCCTGTCGTAGCCCATCTCTGATGAGATGTAGACCCTGATGGCCTTCAGCTAGCTTCCCCAGGAAGGATGCCTGGTGGCCATGGCACCCTCTACCCCAGCTCCTGACATGAAGAACTAGGAGCCAGGGCTCCTGGGCACACTATGGTTTCAGTGAAAGATCAGTGAGAAGATCAGTCAGAGCATGAGAAGCTGGACCCAAATAAAAAGTGACTGAAGGGTGGAACAAAATATCTTTTTGAAAACATATGATTTTGTGCTTTCTACACCAAATCTAAGAGGGTTTGGATGGACCTGGCACTTCAGAGATGAATATGGCAAGCCAGATAAGTTTGAGAACACAGTTTCCTTTCAATTATGCTGTATAAACAATCATCCCATCTTCATATCAGGGTTGGCTTCAACCTTATGATGTATTGACTGAAATAATACCTTTAACTTACATAGGTTATAGACTTGCCAGGACACCACTTTGGTCCCAAGCCATTCAGGAGAGACAAACAACAAAACTCTTAATCTTCTCAGATTGTGACAAAGTGCTGCATATTACCTTGCTGTTCAAGAGGCACTTCCTTTACATTATAAAAATGAAACTTTCTCGTGCATCTGTCTGTTGGCCTAATGCTCATTTTGCAGGAAAGTGTTGGGTAGCTCTGCAGCAAAATGCAGGGCTCTTTACTCCACATGCTTTACTGAACAGAATAGCAGGCTTGCTTGCTGCTTTCAGCTACTGTCAGGAAGAGTGACTATTTGGAAGGACAGTAACATGAAGATTCCTCTCACGTGCCGGTCATAGACCGGAGCAAGGTTTTGTTCGTATTCTCGGGAACAGAATTAAGACTCAAAACGGAGTCAAGCATCAGGTAACTTTATTTTCCTGACAACAGGTTCGCAAATGCAAGAGAAAGAGAAAAGAAAGGAAAGAAAGAAAGAATTAGCTGCAATAGCTACCACTATGGAGCTGCGGTGTCCCGACAGTCTGATTCGGCGGGAGAACATTAGCCCGTTTCTCTCCTATCGCCAAACACCTGTCCATTTTCTTGCAATTTAGTCTGTAAGATTCTCTCTAGGTCTAGTAAATCTGCCTCTTGAGCGGCAATTAGTGGTGCCCCCAACGTGGCACAGACTGCTGCCTTTCCTTTCCCCAATTGCAGTTTTCTTTCCTTTGCCAAAAGACTGATCCAGTCAACCACTGCCTGCGAGTCATGCCAATTCTTTTGAGCCCAGGCCATGCCAGGAAGAGAGGGTAGGGCTTTACAGACCTTCAGTATATTCAGCCTACTGTGGGTTCACATACCCAGTGTGGATCTTTACAAGATCCTCTGTCCTTTCTGTCCTGTCAGCCCCAAGGAAGGGGCTGTGCTAAGGCCCCTGGTCCCTTCTGGTTGGTTCAGTTTCGCAAGGGTATCCTGTCTGTGACGCCAATTTAGATGTCGCAGCCCGAAAGGAGCTCTTTAGGATGACCTCCCTCCCTGTGGGACCAACGACCAAGTTCGTGATCCCCCTGGACTGAATTAAGGTGAAACGACACCAGCCAACCAATTTAACCATTTAACAATACAAAATGCAAGGCATGAGGTTACATAAATGACTCAACGGCAACTACTCTAACTAAATAATTCAACTAAACAAACAAGTCCCCTGCAACACGTCTTTTACACTTCGAGAAAGAGAGGCGGGGGGAAGGGGGAAGGGGGGGGAGTAGCAAAGAAGACACCACCACCCGTGGATGCAGTGGCATCCCATTGGTCCTCTTGATGTTCCTTGGTGGTGGCGGTCCCCCTTTTCTCTTCTGATGGTGTCATTTTTATACAGTCCAAGTCCCACAATCTCCGTATTCCAAGAAACTTCATGCATATGCAACAGGCTGATGCAACAGGCAACAGCACATCTGCAGGCCTTGGTGTCACCTCCCACCATATCTCTGCTCTGCAAGAACCAGTCATTGCGCCTGCACTGTATCTCTGCTCTGCAGGATCTCGTTCTTCCTTGGGGTCCACTCCATACCAAGACATGTTCGAGCTGTTGTACCAAGGGAGGTGTGGGTTCCTTGGAACTGCAAAATGTTTAAGACAGAAACCACATATTGGTCCACCACAATTCCCTAATCACTCATCTGCCATTTTCCATCATTTTGTCATCACTTCTTCTTCTGCCCAGTCTCCTCTCCTCTCTCCCCTCCTCTCCTCCTCTCTTCCCCTTTCCCAGATGGTCACACAGCCATGTAGCCCACCTCTCAGAGCAGGCTTGCAGTGATTCATGTAAGCCTAGCGACAAATGAGCAAACTAAATGGCCACACAGAAAAAGGCCTGTTCAACTCCCCACAGTGAGAAGAAGGGTACATAGCAACTTTCACATCTTCCTTCTTATTTAGTCAAAAGTTGACACATTCTTCAAAGGCACGAGTCCCTCAGATGCTACGTCTTGTTCCTAATTATGTCCCACAGTAAGGGAGAAACTGTGTATCATATGGTAGTCCAGACCAATTGAACTGTATTTTCTCAACAGCAGAACAAACAGATTGTATATTTATTCCTCATGCAATTTATGTGCTATCTATACCAGTGCTGAGCCAATTTACATTGATAGATTGAAGGTCTATACTGTTTGCTTTGCCTTTCATACCTGATTTTCAGTGAGAGGAAGAATAAGGGTTTCTTAAAAAAACATGTGTTTTTTTAAACAAGTAACAGGACTTATTGAAGCCAGTCTTGCAACTTCTGCTTTCCCTTATTTTTGTTGTTTATTTTTTTAATTACATTAATGTTTTTCAATTTATTTGGAACTATGCTTTTTATAATTATCAAATGCACAATTTTGAGGAGAAAATGGTTGATTCTGAATCTAGAAGTTTCTTACAGTGTCTTCCTAAAATCTTTCAAAACCATCCTTGCTTTTTTTTGGTGGCTTACATTTTTACAGTCACTAAACTCAGCCATGCAAAACATAGTTTATTTAGATTTTTTTTCCTTTTCCTGAAAATGACGTGAGCTTCAAAGATGAAAATGAATGCTTGAAAGACTGGACTAGATACAATCATTTATTTTGGAAAAACCACGCAGGTCTAAACTTGTCAAAATACCAAGGGCAAGCAGTCAGCATTTTCCATGGAAAAAGAAAACAAGGCCTTGACTGACCTTTTCACAGAATCACAGAATCACAGAATCATTAAGGTTAGAAAAGACCTTTAAGATCATCAAGTCCAACCATCAACCCAACACTACCATGCCCAGTAAACCATGTCCCGAAGTGCCACATCCACACGTTTTTTGAACACTTCCAGAGATGGCGACTCCACCACCTCCCTGGGCAACCTCTTCCAATGTTTGACCACTCTCTCGGTGAAGAAATTTTTCCTAATATCCAATCTAAACCTCCCCTGGCACAACTTGAGGCCATTTCCTCTCATCCTATCGCTAGTTACCTGGAAGAAGAGATCAACACCCACCTCACCACCACCCCCTTTCAGGTAGTTGTAGAGAGCGATAAGGTCTCCCCTCAGCCTCTTCTTCTCCAGGCTGAACAACACCAGTTCCCTCAGCCACTGCTCATAACACTTGCACTCTAGACCCTTCACCAGCTTTGTTGCCCT
>NW_010515360.1:48876-81926 GCF_000687285.1 Phaethon lepturus | reverse complement strand
CGGTCCTCAGCACACGTCCTTACCCCGGCTCCCGGCTGCGCGGCGTGCGGGCTGCGGCACTGCCCGCCGCCCTCTCCCAGCCGGGGCGGAAAATGTGCCATTTCAACTGCCCCGCTGGAGAAGTGATTAATTTAGAGAAACGGCTGTCCCTTTGCAGTGCAGAGTCCTCAACCCCGAGTTCATTCCCTGCAAAGTTAGATTACTTGACTTAATGTATAATGGCAGTCTTGTGTAAGAGGAGGCGTGCCTATACTCCACATGCTTCTCGTGTCCCTTGGCCCTCTGCAGAGCCACTGAGACAAGCTGCCCATTTTGATCCAGCTTTTGGTTTCCTCTGCTCTGCATGAGTGATGGTGTTGGAGTTCAGGTTTGGGCTCATCTGCAAGCAGGGGTGACTCATGTGACTTATGGGTCTCTGGAAAATATTTTTTCAATTTTCTAAAATTGGCTGCTTTTCTGTCTGGGAGAAAAAAAAAATCTAGTCTTTTGGTTGAGCGAGTCCAAGAGTTCTGCTCTTGTGTCTCTGTTGCGACATTTCAAATCCTGGGCAAATTAAGGTGAATTGCATGGTTTTAAAAAATTGAAGTGCTTTCTGGGCTTGTGGTTTTCTTCTTTATTCTCTCCCAATGCAAGGAATAAAAATCACCCCAGGTAAAAACTATAGTCGACTGCAAGTCTCAGCTTGAAATTGGGTTATTATTTGTTGACCTCATGTTTAGTAGCACAACTGTAAACTTAAAATGTGGATGTCTGACTCCTGGAGTCAGCAAGGGAAATCTTTGGATATTGAAGTTTGGGGGGGAGCTGTCAGAGATCAGTGTCCCAGAACTAGCTCGTGCATTAATGGTGGTCCTCCAGATCCTTGTTTTATAGCCTGAAACCTTGGCGTGTGGGCTCTCTGCAATAGCCTCTCCCCAGACAGGTCCTGGAGGTGCTTGAAATAAAAATGCAGAAACTGGTAAAGGGCAGGGCTGACCCGGTGGAGCGCCAGGCCGCTGTAGGGTTCCCCTTCCAACTGCCACAGAGGGTGGAAACACGAGTGAGGGATGCATTTTTTTTCTCTGGAGCACGGCATAGTTCCATACCAGCTGGGAGGAGCCCTGGGACCTCCAGCAGTCGGTTCGTGTGTTGGGTGTTTCTGAAGGATGGACTTCTTCCTTGGGCTCTTTCCTGTCACTCCCAGGCAGGAGGTTGCCTCCTGCTCCTTGGATATTGCCCAGAGGCAGAAGCTGTGCAATATGTCCTTTGGAGGGGCATTGGCACAATCTCCACACTAGGTACGGGCGGTTAATCATTCACCACTTGCTGCTCGTCTGCGTTAGCACGGTGCTGATGGGCAGAGCCCAGGACTCTGTCCTCTCGCCTCTGAAGATTGTAGCGTGGGAAGCTCACCCAGCGTACCCACTGAAGAGAGCAAGGCCATTTCTGTCGCGTGGGCAAAGCTTGGTAGTCAGAGGGGCGGCTGGTAGGTAGCTTTGAAAGGGGAATTTTGCTCTTGGCTGACTGTGAGCTGAGGATGGGAGTATTTGCTCCCATTTCGCAGTCAAAACCTGGATGCGAGGCTGCCTGCGGGCTTCTCCAGCTTGCTGACATCTCTGGGATGGTAGGAAAGCAGCAACGCGCCTGGAAGGTGGAGATGGAAGAGTATCGTTGGTTAAATGCTCTGGGTCGTGTTAGGCTGGTGCCTGATTGCTCTTTGGAGCAGGTATGTTGTCTCTTATCTTTGTCCTGCCAACTTCTGTGACCCGTGTAGCTCCTCTGTGACCCCACTAGAGACAGTTTGGCATCTGAGAGACCCAATATTGTTGCCTGGGCTCAGCTCGCTTGGCTGCTCCCTACCTCTGTGCTCAGCCACGTAAAGTGAGCACCGGGGAGATACGATCGAGGTGTCCTTTTCCATCGTAGCAAAGGGCTTCTAAATGCTCTGCAAACATCGCTGAACTGAGCCTCACCTGCCTGTGGTGAGACAGCGAGCAGGAGACTCCTCTGGGACATGCTGCTGAGGATGGGAGGTATCTGCAGGCATCGAGCAAGTTGGCGAGGGAAGATGTCAATCGTTTGATTCTCCCCTCTTGTTTAGCCAGAAAATAGGGAGTGGCTGGGGTTTACCTGCTTCTCTGAGTAGCCAGACTGGCAAATTTAGCCACGCTTGTATTTGCCACCATGTAAGACCACCTTGACGTATGCTCTTCAGACCCTGGTGGACTTTAACTTGGCCAAACAGCATGCTCTGCTGCATTTGTTTTCTGTTGCCTTTGGCTGTGAGTATCTGAATCCTGTGGAACAGGTGCCGGCTGATGTTCACTGTTGGGTCGTGAATGATTTTATTCCCTTCCCTTCATCACATTCCCTCTGTGCACAGCTTTCAGGGGATGCTGTTTCCTTCACAGCTGGGATAAGCTGCAGCTTTTGTGGATCAGTAAGTGAAACCATTTTTCAGGGACTTGTATCCCATGGGGCTCCTGCATGTCTGCCTGGCCGGAGGTAGGTCTTGTAGCTTTGGGGATGTAACTCTGGGAGATAAAAAGAATAAAATAAAACAACAAGAGGGGGAAGAGCACTGATACCTTACATTGGCATATTGTCAGGCTTATGAAGTACAGCTTTGATTCCATGTCCTGCTGTGCCATGGAGAGAGGAGGCCTAATATTTAATGAGGTGCCACAGTTCATTTCAGCAGCTTCCTTACTGTTTGACTCTTATCAGGTTGCTCACTCTTGAGTCTCTTGCCTTTTGGGGGAAAAAAGGTCAGGAATGTGGCTACATAGGTTTCTTTCTGCTCTTCTGGTGGCTGCGTGTCAGTTTGCACACGTGTGAACACAGCAGAGGAGGCCGTGTGGTCTCCCTCTGCGCTGCCTGTAAGCTGGACCACCTCAGATGCAGGCAGCAAGAACCTGAGTCTGGGGAGGCATGGTGAGCAAGCTGGTGAAGTCTCCCAAGTTCAACAGCCTGTGAAATGCTCCTGTTTTCTTAAAATGTAGAATCATAGAATCTTTGGGTTGGAAAGGCCTTTTAAAGGCCATCTAGTCCAACCCCCTGCAATGAGCAGGGACATCTTCAACTAGACCAGGTTGCTCAGAACCCCGTCCAACCTGATCTTGAATATTTCCAGGGATGGGGCATCTACCACCTCTCTGGGCAACCTGTGCCAGGGTTTTACCACCCTCACTGTGAAAAGTTTCTTCCTTAGATCTAGTCTGAATCTGCCCTCTTTTAGTTTAAAACCATTAGCCCTTGTCCTGTCGCTACAGGCCCTGCTAAAAAGCCTGTCCCTGTCTTTCTTAGAAGTCCCTTTTAAGTACTGGAAGGCTGCAATAAGGTCTCCCTGGAGCCTTTTCTTCCCCAGGCTGAACAACCCCAACTCTCTCAGCTTGTCCTCATAGGAGAGGTGTTCCATCCGTCTGATCATGTTTGTGGATTCCTCTGGACCCTTTCCAACAGGTCCATGTCTTTCCTGTGCTGAGGGCTCCAGAGCTGGACGCAGTACTGTAGATGGGCATCTCACTAGAGTGGAGTAGAGGTGCAGAATCACCTCCCTCGACCTGCTGGCCACGCTGCTTTTGATGCAGCCCAGGATATGGGTGGCCTCCTGGGCTGCAAGCGCAGGTTGCCAGCTCATGTTCAGCTTTTCATCTACCAGTACCCCCAAGTCCTTCTTGGCAGGGTTGCTCTCAATCCCTTCACTGATTACTGTACTGATACTGGGGGTTGCCCCGATGCAGGTGTGGGACCTTGCACTTGGCCTTGTTGAACCTCATGAGGTTCACAGAGACCCATTCCTTGGCTTGTCCAGGTCCCTCTGGATGGCATCCCATCCCTCAGGCAGGGTGTCAACCACACCACTCAGCTTGGTGTCTTCTGCAAACTTGCTGAGGGTGCACTCGATCCCACTGTCCATGTCACTGATGAAGTTATTAAAGAGTACTGGTCCCAATATGGACTCCTAAGGGACACCACTCATCACCAATCTCCATCTGGACTTTGAGCCATTGACTGCTACCCTCTGGATGTGACCATCCAACCAATTCCTCATCCACCCAATGGCCCACCCATCAACTCCACATCTCTCCAATTTAGAGAGAAGGATGTTGTGGGGGACCGTGTCAAAGGCCTTACAGAAGTCCAGACAGACGACATCAGTAGCTCTTCCCTTGTCCACTGATGTTGTCACTCCATCACAGAAGGCCACTAGGTTGGTCAGGCAAGACTTGCCCTTGGTGAAGCCATGCTGGCTGTCTCAAATCACCTCCCTGTCCTCCATGTACCTTAGCATCACTTCTAGGAGGAGCTGTTCCAGGTTTGTCCCAGGCACATCTTCTTCCCTTCAAGCTAAAGGAAAAATGGAGGGGGCTTGGGCTCTCCCTCATGTCAGCCTGCAGAGCAGCTTCGCTCCCTGTGGCTCTGCAAATATCTGGGGTCCTGGAAACAAGATGGAAAAGAAGCTGCAGGTTGTAGTGCCGATGCTTTTGCATGGGGAAAGTGCCCCCTCCAAGCGCTGGGTTTGCCAGTGCTGTTCAGCCTGGCTCATTTCCCTGCCAAAATCCAGCATCCACCTGGCTCTTCCCTGCACCTATATGGCCTCTGCTCTTCCCAGTTAATTTGGGGTGGGGGGGGGCAGCCTTTAATGCTTGGGGTTTTGTGGCAGCCGTTTCTGTTGTGGCCTGACCCCTGCAACACTGATTTTTTTGGATCTCTATGGCATTCTTACAAATGCCGGATGAGAGGCCTGTGCCAGCTCCCTGGGAAAGGATGGGTCAGAAACTATTTCTCTGGGGGTATTACCGCAGGAGGAAGATGCAGTGACAGTTCGACAGCTTCATGTTTCATTTACAGTGTTTGTGGTTGAAAAATGTGGGAATGAATGCAATTTGCCCAAATGGCAGAAAACGATTTTATTTTTCATTTGCCCCAGTTGCACATTAGAAAAAAAAAAAAAAAAAAAAAAGGCTCACAATAATAACATTAATAAAATCCCGTTGGCAGCGCTGGCCTTACTTGTTAATCAGCGATGAGGTTGCTGCAGCCAGCTAGCTGGGGCTCGGGGAGCGTGGCGGTCTGGGCGGCCTGGGACGGTGAGTAGAGGTCTGGGGGGGTGAAATGCAGAACTCCTGAAGATGATTTTTTACCAGAGCCTTGCCATTAAATAGGTGGGTGAAGCAGCTGCAGGTTTTAGCGAGCTAAAGGGTTCCTTCAGTACGCAGCTGTTTCCTCAGTTAGATTCGTCTTTGCATATGCAAAACTGCCCTAAGATTGAAAAGCTAAAGATTCAGCAGTGTTTGCTGGAAGCAGAGGCCTTTGAGAGACATCTCAGGTCACTCTTCGCCATGGCGAAACTCGGCCCAGGTGCTTAATGCCGAGGCGGGCAGGTCAGGAGTCACTTGAAAGGCACGGGGAGAAGATCTGGTTTTGCATCAGCGGCACTGAACTGGGGCTGCCCGAGCTGGCGCGCTGAAAAATGACTTATTGCTGCTAGCGTAGCACAAAGGCGATGAGATAAACGGAGGCGAACGTGCCGGGGACGCAGCACGTGTGTCAGCGAGGGACCCTGGCTCGCCTGTGCCGTGCGTGGCCTCCCTCCCGCAGGCAGGTTGGCTCTCCCAGGGGTGCCAGCTGGTTGTTCCCGTCCCATGGCATCTCGGTGACAGTCCCGGGACCTCGTTCTCTTTTCTTCCTGTTTCGGTGGTGAAGACTGCTTCCTTGTGCTCCTCCAGCCCTGTCTGCCAGCTCCTGTGGTAAGGTTGTGGGCTCCCAGGGGCTCGTCGTGCCGGTTGCTGCTGCTGTTCTGCCCGTAGAGCGCCTAGTGCAGGGGCCGTGATCTACAACGTGTCCCGTGCTATTGCGTTAAGGTAAAGACATAACTAAAGCAAGACCCATGGACTGGGAGTTGAGCTGGCTTACTGACTGAGCTGCAAACTCATCCTTCTTGCAGGCTTCCGTGCCTCAGTTTCCCCAAAATCTAAAATGGAGATTTTTATCTGCTTCACAGGGCTTTCGGGAGGCTTATCTTGCAAGTTTTGTGAAGGGCTGGAGATGAGAGAGCCTTCGCAAAACGTGTGGTTGAGCTCACCCTTTGTACCCGTTCGAACCAAGAACGGGATTTGAAGCAAGGTCAGGGACGATCTGCCGGCAGGAGGAAGACGTCGAAGGCGCAGCATGGTGAGCTCTGTGTGCTGAACAACAGGAGTTGTGAGGAAAGGCTGCGTCCTGCCTGCCGCTGTCTTTCACTGTATTTTTGTAAGCATATATTCCTGCAGCTAATCAGAGTGATAAAGGACAGGAGCTGGACTGTCCTCATCAGATTTCCAGGGCCAAATTGTGCTTGTGGCTGTGGAGACAGTGAGATATATAGGAGTACATTTAAAAACAAACAAACAAACAAGAAAAAAGTGGTCTCTTGGGCCCCATCTTTGCAGAGAAATTACCCATGTTGTGATGTGCTTTGAGCTGATGGGTAATTTCTCAGTGTTGGTAGAGCCTGAGGTTTTGACAGGCAGCTGCCTGCTCTTTGGAGCCGCTTCAGGGGCATCGTCCCTGCAGAGACCTGCCCCGGCTCCTTCCGCGCTGGCAGCCGAGGTCCGGCAGCACTGCCGGCACGTCAGCGCCGTGCTGCCCCGGGACGTGAATGAGGCTGCAGCGCGGGGCTGCCGCCGGGCAGGGGAGCTGTGTTAGCCGGCCTGGTGATGCCCGGCTGGCCATCCTGCCGCGACGGAGCTGCGGGGTTGACTTCGCAGCCCAAGGCTTCAAGGCGCCTGTGGTCAGGCTGGGTTAATGCTCCAACTTCTGACTCTTGTTATAGTACAAGCACTGATGACACTTGTCTAAAATTGCAGAAAATGATCTGCTTTAACGTCTTACTTTCTTTCTCCCACTTCCCAAACGTTTCATCTTTTAAGCTGAAATGTGGTCCGTGTGAGGAGGCTTTATTTTAAAGTAGCAGAGAGAGAAAAAGCAACTGTGCTGAAACCTGCATCAGCCATTTTGTGGGCCCAGGAGAAAAAAAAAAAAAGGAATATTTTTCTTTACTTTTTTATTTTGGACAGGCTGAATCCTGAAACAGCCGGGTCTTGGCTGGAAAAGTGCTCCTACCCCATGAAGGTGTCTTCAGAGGTTCTCTGAAAAAGTCTTCCTGCGGGACAAAATTGGAAAACACTGATGCTTTCCATCTGCTCGCATGCTGAGTGCCCTGAATGCAGTATTTGGTGCCAAAGAGTGTTATGCTCAGTAATGCCATGCTGTACCTTTGTGCCTTTTGGTATCAGGTATGCAGTAAAAAGCCTAATAAATGAGGAAGAACATGTAAGAGCTGCAAAAAGCAGTGCAGCTCCTTAGGTAACTGGTGAGTGTGGGAACAGGGAAACAGTAGCAGTGCGAATGGGAGCCATCACATCCACACAATGAAGTTAAAAAAATTCTGTGCTCCCTATGTAGTTTTCCAAAGTAATTTTAAATTGTAAAAATTAATAGTAAAGTATCGGAATTAGGAAATGTGAATGTTGCAAGCGCTCACTGTAGACTCCTGTTGCTCAGTGATGTGATCATGCTGTCATTCCCAAGTGCTATACTTACGTATGTGTTGTTGTTTCAGGGTTTGGTTTTTTTTTTTCCCTTTGTACCTTTATGGGAGACATTTTGGATCTAGTTGTGCAGTAGGAATTACCAGCTACACCAGGCTGCTGATGGAGTAGGCTGTATGTGTTTCCTAACCTTCCGGGATGTCTCAGTTTGGCCAAAGTACCTGTTTTACACGTAAAGGTAAGGGCACGGCCTCCCAAAGTGACCTCTGGGCGGGTTGATAGGGGCACTGGCAAACAGGTAGGGCATAACCCTGTCCCTGGCACAGGGACGCTGAGTTGCCCCATCCCCGCTGGTGCTACACTTGCTTCTGTGATGCTCAGGCGCTTGGTCTTGTGTTCGGGAGCAGTGGAGCCAGCTCCCCTGGCAGTACCAGCTGCGGGCTGGGGTGGGCACAGTCATGGTTCTCCCCTCGCTCGGCGTGCGGTGTGGTGTTTGTACCGACCTTGGGTTGGCAGCAGAAGGATGGATGCTCTGCAATGAGGTAACACTTCCGAAAAATCTCTTGGAGCAAATCTGAGCAAGCTTGCGTCCGTTTGCATCCTCTCTACGGTTGGGTGGTCTAAGTCTGGTCGTGCCGTGCCCTGGGATGCCCCGTTGTTGTGCCGTGCTCGCTAGCTGAGCCGCCCTGTGGGGCTTGTCCAGTCTGTGCTGAGAAAACTGGACCACACTGCTTGGGCACTCCCAAAGAAATTTTGGGAAGGGCTGGGAAATCAGTGTTCCTTCAGAACTAACTGTGGTCATCACAGAGGATCTGTCAGGTCAGGCAGTGATGAGATGAGGTTGAGTGAGGTCTGGCCTTGGAGCGGTTGGCCAAGCCCCCATCAAAAGCTCCCTTTGGCCAAGTGTGAAAGGATTTTAAGTCAGCGGGTGGACTGCTGGCTTGGGTCAGGTTCTTGAACAGACATGTTCTTGCGAGCCAGGAGGAGGTGGTTTACAGTGAAAGTAAACAACACTGTCCTTACGGGACAGGATACAGATTGAGTCACATTGGGTAGTAGGGAAAATCTGCTGATCTGCTTGCATCATTTAGCTTGCAGCATTATTAAAAATAATTATTAATTGTAAATTATTTGCTCATTAGTTTTCTCAGGCCCAAAACCTTACCTTCAGGAAAGACGTCCTGGTTTCAGCCAGGATAGAGCTGGTTTTCTTCACGGAAGCTAGCGTGAGGCTATGTTTTGGACAGATGTGCTGGAGTTGAGGGGAAACATGATGGGGTGATGTAAATGATTGTGCTCAGCTGGCTAATAAGAAAAATAGGTTATTTGGTATATTCTCCTTTTTGCTGCTGTCCAGCCATTAATTGTGCAGCTCAGCCCTGTGTGGTTGGTACCATTCTGACCTTTGCTGGCCCTTGCAGCAAAGGGGAGCTGAATCAAGGGGGCTATGTGGGTGCTCCTGCCACCCCCATGGTTTCGGACACGTTAGTCTCGGCGTGTCAATGCCCTGGCAGTAGACCCCTCTCGCCCGCTGCTGGCATCCTTGGGGCAGTGGGTCTCACCAACTCTTGCTTGCGCTTACTGAGAAGTTGGCAGGGACAGTGTACTGCGGGGAGCTTGTTAGAGGCGTATGATGAGTGCAAAGCTGAGCCCTTTAAATCTTGGTGCCCTAGTTAACAAGGATTTAGTCCTCCCAACCTGTCACAGCCCATCTCATTTTTCCTCCTCTTTCTTTTTAGTTAGAGGGTTATAATAGTCACGTTGAGCTTAAAGGGAATTGGAATGCTCCGTATCTTTCTTCTGCCTTTCCCCAATATCTCCTAAGAGGCATCATAAAGAAGGGGCAGCAATGGGTAAAGAGTTATTAGCATCACTGCAAGCGCTGAAGAAGGGATGAGAAAATTTTCCCTAACCTTTCAGTCCTGCCTTTTTGCAAGGGGCTGCACGGGCTGCTCTGTGCCTTTCTGAGCTGCGGCAGCTCCCGGACGCACTGCTGTCCATCCATGTCCCCAGACCGCCCGGGATGCAGGGGCAGGGGCTGCTGGCAGTCAGCCGGGCAGGGGCAGCAGCTGCAGGAGGGGAGCGTGCTGATGGGAGCTGGGTGTATGAAGGGATCCCCTTCTTACCCTTCTGTGCCTCCTGTACCTTAGGAGCCCCGTAAGGTGTTATTCTAGTTCCCCAGCTCACAAGCGCGCAAAAGGAACTTGTTGCTGCCCTTGGGCTGCATGTTCAGAAAAGCCGGTATCCAGATGCACTCAGTTCCTTCAGCTGGGCTCTGCAGAATCCAAAACCGTAACATCTAAAGTTTAAATGAAGTAGCTTGACTTTTGGGGGTGGAGTGGGTGAGTGGTGCTACTCACCATGGAAGAAACCTTCAAAGTGTTAGAAAGCAGAAATGCACGGTGGCCATTTGAACTCTCTAGTTTATATAGCAATGAATCTAAGAGATTAGGAGATAACGCAGCGCACAGCGTTTATTAAATGTCCAGGAATTTGCTGAACTGAGTCTTGTGACAGATTCATTAAGACTAAGTAAATTTTGAGGATCTGCGTTACATTATCAATTTTCTTGTCTAACTTTCTGTTAATGCGTTTATAATTCCACTAGAAATACACGTCCCACTGCAATATTTAACTTGCTGGCCCTGTGTGAAGCTTTAATTGTGGTCCACGCCATTCTCTGTGGCAAGGGCAGCCAAGAAACATGTTGTCAGAAGGTTATTTTGAATCATTAAAGGCAATTAATATTTTTCCAGTCTTGAGTAGGAGAGTTGAATCCGAATGGAAAATATTTCTATCATCTAGATCAGAATTTGCTTTAAGTTATCAATTTAATATTTTTCTGCGCAAGGTAAGTCCCCATGTCATTGTCATTGTCCCATACCATTGTCCCCTGTCTGCTGTGGGTAGATTTAGATGCATTCTGGTCATTGCCTATCAGTTGGTGGCCCTTTGAGAGTCAGATGCTGCTTAGCCTGGGGTGGGCTCAGCAACTCTGCGACGTGGGGTTCAGAGGGTCGTGATCGGGGTGGCTCCAGGCATTACCTGGGTCTGCTCGGCAAGAGCGCACGCGTAGGGTTCAGGTGCAAACAGAGAGACATGGAGAGCAGCTGTTTTCTACTGAAAACTCAGCTGGCAGCTGCCAGCCTTTCCCCTGCCCTGGCTGTAACTCTGTACGCCGGGGAGCGCATAGCCCGGCTCACAGCTGGATGTCTGTCTCCATAGCGGACTTTCTGTACGTGAGGGACTTGTGTTGGGGCTCTTCTGGGACGGGAGAGTGAGGCAGGGCGACTTGTTGAATAATAAACTGTTAGGAGCTGCCTCAAGCCTGCCTGGAGTTATCAGTCGCCTTGCCATCCTTTCCTGAGCGATTTGCACATCAAAGTTACGCGGCTTGCTCCTAGCCCAGGCTTCACGTACAGCCCGTGCTGCTGGATCCCTCCTGATAGTCTGCAGATCCCTCCTCATAGGGGTGTTTGGGTGTCCAGACCGGGGGGTCTTCTTGTGCAAGGTGAAATGTGAACCAAAAAGACAGCTTCTGTCCAGGGGAGTTTATAACCTCCATAGATGAGTAAGATAAAGAGTTGGAGAGAGAAAACGTTCTTCCCCCCATTTCCCTGATGTAGAGCTGAGATTAAGCCTCAATCTCTGCTCAAAGGAAGAAAAGAAAAAAAGAAAAAAAAAAAAGGTATGTTCGTTATTCAGATCTGCTAACCTCTGGTTATTAACTCTGATTAAAATACCAGTGAAGCCAAGACAGCTTGGATATTAACTGTGTACCCAGCATGAATTCAAAGAACTTGGTACTGGATTCAAGCTACTACCCAGAGACAACTAAAACTCAGTTTGTCCTCTGGTAGCTGCTGTTGTAACTGGCCGTACCTCATTCTTATTAGGGTTTCACTTGCCTTCGTAATTTGGACCACCTTCTCCACCCTCTGTAATTTCTATGTGGTCAGTGATGGGTTGGCCACTTAAAAGCCCCTTTGGCGCTTCACAGAACCTGAGGGGGCTAAGATAGCTTGCCGGGGGGAATAAATTTGGCTTGTGGCTGGGGAGGTCGAGAACTTTCCACCCCCACAATTACCCCGTGTGCCAGCTCAGGATTTGGTGTGTGCTTTTTTCTGCATGTTCGTTTGGGGGAAGAAGCAGCACTTGAGGATAAGCCACTGGGAGCAGGAGGGGGGAGATGGGTTAATAAGAGCTTCTAAATGATTCCTGTATGTGCAAATGTTGATCATTAAACCTGTTACCACTTAACAGCATGACTTCTTGTCATGATAAGCTGCCCTTCCAGGCTGAACAGGAATGAATCTCAGGGTGTCTGCTGAGTTCTGGGAGCCGGACTTCAGCCTCTCCCGTCTCAACCCCGACACTGAATGGTGTTTAAACACTCCTTAACGGGCTGTGTTGGCAACCCATGTGGCGGTGGGGCTCCCTGGGCTGTTGCTTCTTCACTCTTAACTCTGTCTTTGGAGAGTTAAATTCTCAAATTTATCAGGGTAAAGTGATATTCCCCATGTTATGTTGTTTTTAATGCCGAGTGACAGCCATAACCAGTGTCTGGATTCTAGTTCTGTGCTTAGACCAGTAGCCTGTGTGGTTTGTGCTTCTTGGGGGGAAAAAATACACTGTGAGCACTTTAATCATTCTCTCTGCAGGCAAGAGAGTGTTTGCATCTGGGAATCCACTCCTGGCATTTGTAGTATGCATTCGTTTTTTGTCTTCCTACCAAGTTCTTAAAGCAGGTAGGTAACAGCAACATGAGTGCCCGCATGCTGATCCTGTGGCACATGGCACAAGTTGTAATGGGCAACACCACCTGACCGGGCAGATGGCCTTTTTGCCACAAGTTATTAATAGTCAAATGCAAACAGAAGCATCTACTTTTGTAGGAGTAGAAGTTTACAAGGATGAATTCAGCTAGTTGTACTTGTTTCTCCCCAAAACAGGAGTCTGAAGGCAGGACATCTGCTGCTGTGGGCGTCAAGAAGGGGTAGGTGAGTAGTTCAGACTCTAGCAGTCTGGACGAGGTCAATGGGATGATGAAAAGTTAGAAACGGATGACTAGGCCTTTACCGCCATTGTTTTGTCGAGTGATGTTGGGTGATATTTGTTGCTAGTAATTCTGTAATGCAGGCAGGGGAACCCTGGCAATCTAAGGCATGAGGGCTCTGGGTTATATCCTGTAGGTGAGCTGGATAACCCACTCTGCAAGGCAGGCTGGAGACCATCTCCCCTGATCAGAGAGGTGAGGAGCAATGCTTCTGGGGCAGCAGCAATATGCCACCTCAAGAAGGCGCCTAACGGCCGCCAGCAACTCTAAATCCCCAGGGAAGTCTCTCCTGTTTCACTTAAAATTGCTATTGCTTCTTGAACGTCTCCGTGTGGCACTATGGGGTCAGGACAGAACTGGCTCTTCAGAGTGGCTCTGCACTGTGAGCAGGAACGGGCTATTTGGAGTTACTTGAGGGGAAAAAAAAAAAGGCCAAAACAGACTGAAAACCCTGATGATCTAAAGGAAATACCTTTGCTCCTGAGAAGGGTGAGTGGAAAATCCCCACCTCTTTGGTAGAGCTGCTCAGGCTCCTTGTAGGCTGTGCTTCCAGAAGAACTATTTGCAATTCTCCTGCCAGTTCAGTACCTCCAGCATTACCAAAGCATGTGTGAAAAACAACTGCGTGGCAATGTCTTCAATGTCATTTAGAGGGCAGCTCAGCTATCTGTCCTCTGGACAGACACTGAATCTGGCAAGGAGAAAGGTATTTATACTGTGCTGTAGTAAGTGTTGACCTAAAAGGGAGATACAGAAACCATCCGATAGCTCTTCCTTCCCTCTGTCCCGTTAAATAGGTTGACAATGTAATATGCAGGATGCACAACGCTGTGGTTTTGGTCTCTGTTGAGCCTGATTGAATACTCAGGGTCCAAAACCAGAAGGAAAGATGATCTGAGGATGCTGGGATTATAGAGTAGGATTCAATGTCACTGTGCTGGAGCTGGCTGCTCCTTGATGTAGAATGAGCTCGGTGACATCCGTTCCTTTAAAGACGTGTGATTTGAGAGAAGAGGACTGCTGTTAGAGAGAGCTCCTTCAGAGCTAACTTAAGAGCCTGCCTCCCATTCAGGCAAGGGAAATGCTATCAATGGATTTTTCCTGGTATATTAAGCAACCTGGCTGTATGTCATGGCCTAATGGTGTTACCGCAGAGAGCAGCAGATCGAGGATGATTTTCCTTGAAGGTTTTCTTTGCTGCGTGGGAAAGGGGCTGCTCCCACCTGATTCAGCTGCTAGGCAGCCAGATTTCTCTCTGCTGGTCAATAAACAGAAACTGCTGTTTTATGCACCAGAAACTGGGGTACTGGCTGCTATAGTTATCACTTAATTTCTAGTGTCAGATTAGTTAGGATTTAGATACTGCACCAAACCAAAGATCTCTGTACTAAAGATGTACAGGCTGAAAGTAAATCCGTATTTCTGTGTTAAACAGATCTGTAGTGGCATCTGTTCTGCCCATAAAGAGTCCAGAAACAGTAAGATTGTAAGTAACTTCAGTTGGTACTTTTGGTAATAAACATTGTTTGCATTGATACGTCTGGTGCGCTTGACTCCTCAGAAATGTGGTAAGTGCTTAAGCATCTTCTTTTACAGATCAAGAGTCTGAGGGAAGCTCAGAAAGGTTAAAGTCTTGATTTACACTGATTGCTCAGGCTCCGTTGACTTTCTCTTTGAATGTCTTTCCCACTGGGCATTTGACTGACATCCCTTTGCCTAGAATTTCAGTGCATGTGCAAATAGTCATGGCTATTTTGCAGGGAGGGGAGGTGGATCAAGGAAAAGTGAGGTGAATATACCCTGCTGATGCACAGTGCCAGCATGCTTTGCCCCCAAAGGATGATGCTTCTCCTCTTGGGGTGTCTTTGGGATGAAGCATCAAGAGTGCTCAGGTGTCTGTTTGCAAGTGTGACAGGCATCTTGCAGTGCTGCAAGATGAAGGCCCTTGTAATGAGTAGCTCCAATGAGGCAGACAGTAACGAGTTGTCCAGGGATGGTTCATTGGCTCCTGCCTAGCAGAAAGAAAAGTGTCACTGTGATTTGTGCTTCCCTAGCTGTGCAGCTGAATTTTATCCTTGAACTGGGTCCCTGGTTAAGAGAAAATCCCTTGGGTGAGACACATGCCACTTGCACAGGGTTCTTAATTAGAAGGGTTCATCATAAACACGGACATCTTTCTCTTGTTAATATGGCAGGGGATAGAGATTAATTACATCAAGAGAAATTTGTCTGCTGTTGTTTACTATTTCTATGAAATGTGGCGGTCCTTGGTGTCTGCAGACAGAGATGAGATTCCATATGATATTGCTGTGCTGCCACTATTATGCTTTTAATTATTTAATGAATTATTGACTTTTGAGTTGAGGTAGCTCCACAAGACTTGCTATCTGCTGATCAGGCGATGCTTAAAACTTGCATATGAAAAAATTTCTAGATCTGCAGTGACAAAGGGGGAAAACTATGGCATATTTAAATTTTTAATTAGCAGTCCTCTCCTAAAATATCTGTATTCTCCTCTCCCATACTGCCACTAGCAAAAGAAGGGATTAGAGTGCAAGGAGATAATTTACTATGATAATTTCAAAATTAACAGCTTAGTTTGGGGCACAAGTAGATCTTGCATCTTGCTTCTCTCCCCTCTGTCCTCCCACTCCCTCCACCTCAGCTGGCCAAGGGAAGGCATCCGAAGAAGAGAAAGTCTGGTGGCTGTGCAGAGCTCAAGAACCGGAGACTGAAATTGCTTATTGGGCTCTCCTATGTAAAACTTAGCTTCCAGTGTCAAGGATTAATTGCTTACATTCAGGCTTTGAAGGGTCCGTGTCTCTTGCAGAAGATAACGCAAGAACGACTTGGTGGCTCAGAAGCACGTGAGCATCATTGGAAATGCTTGCCAGTGGGGTGCAGCAGGGCTGTCCTCTAAAGCTGGTGGGAACAATTAGACCACTAGAGAGTTGGTTTTGGTGGGGTCTTTTGGCCAATAATCCCCATCTATCTCCTCAGGGAAATTTTCTTTTAGCTGGTTTGTCTCCTTTCCGTGGATATCACGGTATAAACAGATTGCTAAGGAGAACTGTTTCCTTCCCCTGCCTGAAAAGGGAGTGAGCATATGGAAGCTGTCTCATGGAGACAAGTTTTCAGTCCTCTCTTAACTTGGCAAAGACTTTGCTCTTATCCCAGGAGCCTTGAGGAGCAATGCCAGCATGGCAGGCAGAGGCAGAAAGGGAAGCCCGCATAGATGGCTTAGAGGAAGAACAAAGTGTGTTTTGAGGAGGTCAGTGTTGTGGCAGCTGGGTACACACCTATAGTGTACTGGTCCAAATCCCACTCCAGCTGTCACAGGAGGTGAAAGTTGTGGTTTTCAGCTGCTTCTGTCCTCCAAGCACAGATGCGAGGACATCTGTGGTATTAGAGAGGAGGTGAGTGTTTGTCCATGTGTTTAATTAAGACCTGCTCTTCAGTGAGTGTTTCATTGCAGATGCTCTCTGCACACTTTTTGCACTTTTCTTTTGGGAGTAAAGTGTTAAGAAGTTTTATTCATCCTTTGTCTTCTGTACTCTCATGTCATGAGTTAGGGATGAAAGTGCCTCCTCTGCCAAATACGATCTGATGGAAGGTCTTGCCTGGAAGATTTGTTTATTTTAATATGAAGTTTTTCGGGTCTAAGTGGATGTTAAGTTGGAATTTAAAGAAATATCTCAAAGTGAAGGAGGGTAGAACAAGCATTTCTGCTTGTCCTTGTTCTCAGGTGTGTACTGCCTATCACTCTCGGAAGAGGAACAGACTCTTATGGAGGTGTTAAGATGCTTGAAGAGTCACTGACCTGTGGGTTGTGGTGCCTTCTTCCCCCCCCCCCCCCCCCGAATAGTTTCTCTGCAGTTTTTTCAATGTCCAGCTTGCAGTTTGGTGGCCCAGACATGAATGATTTTAAGATCTGTTGCATGTCTGAGGACAAGAGCTACAGATCCTTAGAACAGATAGGTATTTAGTTAAAGTAGATAACAATTTACTGACAATCCATACCTTATTGGATTCCTCCATGTAAAATCTCATGTACTGCGCTGAGGTTTAATTGATTAAACTCTTCTCTAGAAAATTTTATTCTTTAAGATGTGAGTAACGTAAAATTGCTCAAAAAAGCATAAAAATAGGAGTTTCAAGTGGCTGTTGCCAGGCAGAGAATCCTGTTATCTGCTTTTAATTACAGGACAATATTCTCCTTTAAAAAAAAAAAAAAAAATTAAAAAGGGGGGAAAAAGTGACTCCAAGTCTTTTGTGTCCTTATGGTGAATGGAAGCAGTTAATTAAAATAAACACTTTGGGTTTGAGTTTTGCAAGGTCTTTCGGATGAAGGACTTAGGTAGACCTCGAAGTTGGTATTTTATGGAGCTGTTTCCTGCTTTGCAGTTCTCCCTTTGAGCTGAGATGAAAAGGGAGGTGTTAATCACTTCTCAAGGGCTCTGCAAGACATTGTTGCGGTCTTGTGAACATCACTGATTGCGTCCTCCAAAAGATCTTGCTGGGGCCATGCAGCTGGAAGAAGGGACGGACAGCTGTGGTAGCTTGCTGAAAGAAGCAAGAATATTTGGTTTAAGAGCCTGCAGGCACTTATTACTGATCCTCTTGCTCTGTTAAGGCGCTAATCTCATCTTTTGCTCTGCAGGCTACCGTGCTATTCCTCCAGATTTTGCCAGCTGCCAGTAGAGACAGTGCTTGGGAGGTCAAGAAACACAGGAGGAACTAGTCTTACCAAGACATCCCTCCATCTGTCTGCAAACGATGATTGTATTTCCTTGTCCCTAGGTACTGCCTCCCTTTTGGGCTGTGAAAGAGGCAGAGGCTGAGCCCGTACAGACCCATACTAGCAGGAGGTGGGAGCTCTGCTAGGTCATGAAAGGCCTTGGGGGCAGAGGGGTCATCTTCCAATAAGTGGACTGAGAAGACACTGATGGATGCAAGGTGTGTTTGGAAGGAGTGTAAGGGGGAAACAGGAAGAACAAAAGCCAAGTTTGTCTCCACCAGATGCTGGCTGTGGTCCCCGATGAAAAGCATTTTTGCTCTGTTGCCACTGATGTTTGTACCCAAAGTTAAAGCACTTGGGCAGAGGTGCAGACACCATTCTGGAAATGTTTTGCTTCAGATGGGTTGACTGCAAAGGGAATTCTTGTTGTTAACCTCGTATTAACCAGGGGCTATGAGAGGAATGAGAACTCGGTCGCTTGCCCGATATCATGGAAGTGTGTAGTGAAGGGTGACATTAAGTCATTATCAACTAAAAGAAGTTGAGGGAGTTCCTTTCCCTCTTGGTTTAAAACTTGTTGCTTCACACAGGCTAACACAATGCTCTGGGAAGAGATTGAAGCAGTGAACGTGTGTGGGAAAACGGAGCATGGGTTGGGTTCTCTTCCCACTCACTGTTTCCCTCCAAAGTTTACCAGTAATTTGGGGATTGGTTCTGGCATATTGCTCTTTATGTTATAACAGAAGGAGTATGTTAAAGGCTTATCTGGTGGCTGCTGGAGTACTTGTATGAGCTGTAATCTGTTAAGATGTTATCAGGTTAAAAATGGTCATTTGCTGGGGTGGTTGCTGCACCGAGTGGTGCATCTGGGAGGAAAGGTGCCATTTGGACTTGCAGCCCTCAGTTCAGCTCCAAGGGCTGCTGGAGCAGCCTTGCTGGAAATATCCTTGCAGTTTGAGCCACTGGCCTAAATGCTGGTTCCATAACCCAGAGAGTGAATACCAACTTAGAGATAGAAAGGTCTCACAGCCTCTGACTCAGTGCATCAAAGTGACATGGAATGGGGAGAGCTTGCAGTGGGCCAGGCAGGGTGGATAAAGAAAGTTAATTTGGAGGGGGAGTGTATTGCAACATGGCAAGATGATAGAACCCACTTTGTTTCCTTGTGCTTTTTTCTCTGCACTGTAGACTGCAGAGAACAGCATCTATTTAAACGTCCCTGTAGACTTTCCTCGCTTTCAGATGAGGGAAGAAAGGGACAATAATTTTTTAGGAGACCTGAGGTGTGGCTATGTGCGCAGTTTCTGAACTGAGTTGTCTGGGAGATGTGGATGTGTTATTTGCGTGGGTGTATACTGACGTCCTTGAGGTTCATGTGGCATCCCAGCTATGAGTCCATGCCGTAATGATATTTTAATTGTGATAACTTCTGGAGACTTTTTTTCAGTACAGGGGATTTTCATAATGTCTGTACTTATCTTCCTGTTTTATTTAAAGTAGTAATTCAGATCTAGTGTTTCTCCTACTGCTCTGGTACAAATGAAATAGTGACAACCGATTTGATCGCCTGAGCAAAACCATTGGAGGTCAGAGGGATGCCTCCCAGTATCTAGCAAGGGAACTGACATATCTACCTAATGAGAGACCAAACCTGATCAGTGGCTGGTGCACTTGTCCCCGCCAAGAAGAGGGCCATCATGGATACCTTTAGCTTAAAAGCCCCAGAGCCTTCCTGCAGAAAGGACTGGTGGCAGGCTGCCAGGACCCAGCTGCATTCCTTCCTCTCGTGTTTCCCTTCTCTGGGGCATCCCTAAGCTGGACTTGCGGTATCCAAGAGCTGGGGACAAGCCAGGCTACAGTCCTCTCCTCTGTGAGGGTCGGCTTGCCCAAGACCGGATGACTCATGCACGCATCCTCTGATGAAGTCACCAACGCAGCAGTGACTTGCAGCAGGTAGAGCTCTCTTTAGTTGGAGGTGATGGCTGAGCCTTGCAGCAGAGGCTCCACCAGCAAAAACTAGTGAAGCGCTTTCGACTCACTGATTAAAACCTCATGACCATTTGCTTGTGATGGCTAAGTGAGGTTGTAGTACCTCAAGCCATGAGATTTTGTTCGATGTTTCAGTGTTCCCAAGTTAATGAGCCTCCTTGAGATAGGTATCTCTTTTCTCTTGACACCTGTTATCATGTCTCAGACTTGGCACAGTAGGATTTGAACTGCGTGACACTGGTTAATGCAGAGATATAAATTGCTGTTGCATTACCTTCGCCACGGTGCGTGGTCTGTGTCAATTGTCTCTCGCAAAGTCAGCCATTTTTTAAGCAGTCCATCACATGCTACAATTACGCTTTTTGTGAGGAAGATCACTTTCTGCAAAAAGAAACATGATTTCTTCCCTGATCTATGATTAAAGATCAGTGGACTTTTGAAGATACCTTTCTACTTTCCTTTAACAAAATTAATCATTCTGTGGTTCCGCATGGCTGACAGATACCTATCGACGACGGGCCTTTAGCATCACAGTACAAACCTCTACTGCTTGCACCTGAGTCCTGATAACTCATTTGCAGGAGCAGTACCAGGCAGTTATCCTCTGCAAACCAGCACACAGAAATGGGTGGTGTCCAGTCCTGGCAAATCGGGAGAGTAGGTTTGCAAAAATTGCTCCGTTTTATGTTGGATGTACCTTACAAAGATTTGTTGCTGTGAAACAGTTTTCTATTATTTAACTTAACTGCTAGTTTCTGATGAGGAGTGTGCTGCTAAGCTCTTCTGCTCCGCCTAGTTGGGTCATTGGTTGCTAAAGGGTCAGCTTTTCCAGATTACCTGAACGTACCAAGTAGTTGGTTCTGATTTTTCGGGGTTTTTTTGTTGTTTTGTTTTGTTTTGTTTTTTACGGCTTCTGGCAAAAGGACACGTTTCTGCTTCTGGAAGGATTCTCTCTTGGGTATCCTTGACTCTGAACATGACCACAGTTAATTATACTTGGAGGGGGTAGATGTCTGGCAGTCAACTTGTTTCACCTTTTCCAGATCCCTTGGAGTAGCCTGTGAATGACATCCTGAAAACCAAGCTGTTGAGCAATGTACGTTGATGTGGCAGTTCTGGAAAACACTGCCATATGATAGTTGTATTAAGGCTTCTGTAGATCACTACCAGACCCTGGAAGTAGACTGTAGCACTGAAAGAAAAGTTGGCTTTACATTGTTTGTGCTGGTCTTGTAAGCTGTTTTTGGCTGAGCTGTTTAGAGGAGAAGCTGGAAGTGGATGCTTGTAACAATCTGATGATTGTTTTGAGAAAAGTTAATCACAAGAGCTCCCTGAGGAGGTCAGGAGGCACAGTAGCGTGGTACTCATCAGTGTGGGTAGGTAGCAACACCGTGCTGCATGCAGGCATCAGAAATGGCTTTGGTGAATGAAGTGGGCAGAAGCCTGCGATTGCAGTGTGGTGTGAGGCAGGAGCTGAGCAGCTCCTCTCAGCACCCTGCTCCCAAGCAGCTGGCCCTACTGCGTCCGCAGCGCGCTGCGAGTATGTACTTCCTTCACAGGTAACCGGGAACGGGCTCTGTTGGCACTGGATGAGAACCTAGCTTTAAAAAGAAAAAACGAAGCAACAAAACAAACCAGAAATTACTATGGTATTGCTATGGTGACAAACATCTAGAAATGCAGACGGGTCTCTGCATCAACTGCAGGCTTGAGCTTTATAGCCCTGGTGGTTGCATATGCAATCAGGGACAGAAATGATGCTGTAAAGGGAAAACAGCAGCAGGTTTATGATATCCAGGGACCTTTCCAAATATGAGACCTACTGCTCCCTCTAAGGCAGGCCAGCAGCAGTTGCAGGCTGTTGGGATGCATCTCTCATTGCCCGTTCACTACCCACCCAGGCAATGAGAGATGAGGGGCCAAATGGTTGCTCATGGTTGGACTTCATGGTCTTAAAGGTCTTTTCCAACCTTAACGATTCTATGTGATTCTGTGAAATGCTCTTTGCAGCACCGTTATGGCTGAGCAGAAATGGCTGATTATGGGATCAGTGTTGGAATATCCTGCATTTTGAGTTTAAGAACACCTTGGCCTGTCATTGGGTTTTTGGGGGGCTTTGCCTAGTTGGAGGAGACAAATTCATTTTGCAATATAGTGTATCATTTGCAGCTTCCAGCAGCATGTTCCACAGCAGGCCTGGCAAAAGGCAAAGGGAGCTCAGCTTCTTCCCTGGCATGGTGTTTAGTTGTTCAGTGGTTCTGGGTTTTGCTTTGTTTTCGTTCTTATTTTCCATTTGCACTCTGTTACGGGTAGCATTAAAATCAGTGAAGAAGGAGTGGAGCTGCCAGCAGGAGAGAGCTTTGATTTTCTGGCTGAGATGGAGCAGCTTCTTCCACGCTAAAGCACGGGGTGCCTTGGTAACTCAGATAGCCATCTTTCCCTCCACAAGCATCTCCAGAAAAATATGGCAGGACTCGGCAATAGGGCAGGAGAAAAAGGGAAGGAACTTCCACCAGGGCAATTGCGGAGGTGTAGGGGTCCCATAATAGTGGAGGCCGGTGTTAGGAGAGAAAGAAGATCTGTCCTGAGAAGGGCCGGCTTTGAAGAGGAGAAGAGACCTCAAAATGCTGCCTCCGAAAAGAGGTCTTGTTTCCCTGCAGCCCTCCCTGAGGGATGATCCTGAAAGGATCCTGGCATGTGAAAAGGAAGTTGCCTCTTGTAATGCAAGGATTTCTCTGGCTTGCTGCTGCTCTGGCTCCCCTTGGGACCAAGTCGCAGGCTGATTCTTCCTGACTACCAATTCTCTCTTCAAGTTAGTTGAAGCTACTGAGTGTGAGCTATCACTGGGGACTTGATCTGGACGCTTTTGGCATGCCACTTGTTTCTGTTCTACTTTGCATGTGATCGCAGGGAAGCAAGGGAGGAACTCCAGGGAGCTCAGTCTCCGGCGTCAGGGCACGTGTTGGCACGTGGTTACGTGCAGTCATGCCAGTTAATGCTGGTAGTGGACGAGCATGGTAACACTAGCTTTGAGCTGACACTTGTAATTCAGGACTGCCCTCTGTGCTGAGTGCTTGACTCTACAACCTTAAATATGCCTTTTAATGTTTTTTGGGGCAAGGGAGAGAGCTAGATGATGTAATATTGACAGACAGCGAAGTGCCCTTCAGCCAAGGTAGGGTTGAAAGATGGGCTCCTGTAAAAGTTTGGTACATCTCTCATCACTGGTTTCAGAGCGCCAGAGCAGCTCATGTTGCTTAAACATCTGTTAATTACAGAGAAAGATTGAAAAATGCTGTTCTGGCAATTGGCTGGATCCTGAGCGGTGAAAGTTCCTCAGTGGGCATGAGAGGTGCTGTGGCTGCAGGGGTCTCGGTGGGACCTGCCTTTGTGCTAATCAAAAATAAGATTTGAACTGTTAAATGCATTTTATTCAGTAGGGAGTGCTGCTCTGCTAAAAAGTTTTGCTCTTTATGGGCATTGGGTGTGTTGCTGGTCAGACCTCCTTCAGCGGTGGCAGGGGTAGACTGCCGCTGTACGGGGCACGCAGGTGAATGCACTGCCTGGGTGCTCTCGCACCCTAGTCCTGCCGCATTCAGACTCGTTATATAGAATTACACCCAACCAGCTACTGTAAGAAATGCTTATTCCAGACTGTGTAATGCAGAGTTACAAGTTAATTCCTCTTTCACATTCACCTTTTGTCATTTAAAGGTAGGCCTCCCGCATCTTATTCCCTCTCTAACAGTTCTTTCAAGTTTTTTGGTGGTTGATTTTCTGGTCTGGTTTTTTTTTTTTAAGTTTATTTTGTAATATCTTAGGTACTATCTGTCCCCATGCTTGCAACTTACAGCTCTGTTTTTGGTTTTATGCATTTTTTTTAAACCTACTCTGAACAAACCTGTCAGCACATTTCCTTTGTTCATGTTTGTTCATCTCCCTGTTCCCTTCTGGAGCCAGAAATGCTAATACCCAACAAGAGCAAGCCAGAAATGTGAAGAATGTCTCAACATCTTTTTCTATTTGGGAGAAAATGAATTGCCTTACAGACTCCATGTCTCTAACAAGTTGTATTGCATTTAACCTTTACCTCGCCACCACAACCTCCAGCTAGAAATTTATACATTATTTGTCTTCTGGGTAATGAAGGCTATTTAATAACGTATTAGTTAGAATGGTTTCTAAACACAAGCCATTTTCCAGGGTGTTAAACAGTTTGATTTTTCCAATAGATCGTAATAAAATCATGAGTGTGAACGACTGAAAGGTAGTGGAAAACTGGGGCCTCGATGAGTACTCTCTGTGTGTTTGCTTCTCTCTGTTTATATTTTTGTTGCTGCTGAAATCCTGTCCTGCTGATGTCACTGGGAATCTTGCCACTGGATTTCACTAGTAATTTACAGCACACTTAGATTTTTACATTGTGTTCTGAACACAAACAACGCCTCTGCTTCATGTTGCTCCCTGCAGAGAGGAGCAGGCAGAGCTCATCCTCGTGAGCAACCCTGTGGTTTTCATGGAGCTCTGACAGGACTCAATGTATCTAGGTTTTATTTTTCATTCATATTTAGGAAGGCTGCTGAAGGCTCAGGCAAGATTCTTGCCGCATCACAGCACCGGTGATGTGATTTTTGGAGCTGTGCTCTGAAATAAATCTGTGTGGTGAAAAATGCACCCGCCCGGTGCTCTTAGGCAATGGGGAGCACCTGGGCTGTTCTGCTGCCCAAAGATGTGACTGGAATTCACTCTCTCCTACTGGATATACTCAGCTGTCACACTTTGGAAGAAGAAAATCTATAAAAATGCATCCAATAGATCCTGAGAAGGGAAAACTGTCTTCCTTGGCAGCATCGGTTATACTCACGCAGCGCTCCTCTGGGAAGCAAAGGTTAGGGGTGCAGCCCCAGCTATCAGAAACAGACACTCACATTTTTCTTGTGACACGTGCATCAACTTTCAGTTTGAAAACTTGCTCGCAGAGTGGAAACTGCTGAGCTGGTGGCTGGGTTGTGAGCCAGCCAGCCGTGGGGCGGGGGGCTGTCAGGAGCGCAGTCTTTGCATGGTGTGAGGAGAGTGGGAACGGGCTGCAACAGGGCTCTGGGAGTCACCTGAAAATGAAATTTGGGCAAAAAATCACTAGTTGAATATGCGGAGAAGAATGTCAGATGTATCTTTTAATAAATGAACTCAAACCGAGCAGCTTCCAAAATCTGCCTGACCAGACTTATGGTTTAGCCAGGCCAAAAAACAGCTATAGCCCAAGGTTTCCGTTAGCTGTGTTACTGCTGACCACAAACATCACTTGATTTGAAAACCAAGTTTTGTGTCCTTTATCTTCACCTTCTGCATTTTGAATTGCTAGGTATCCCCCTTTTTCTATTCTGCAACTATGAAGGCAAGAAATTAACCTTTCAAAAGAAAAGCTGCGAGTTCTTCTAACAACATAACATAACATAAGAGTTGCATCTTTATGAGATGATCTTACAAGACTCGCAACAGAACTGTGAGCACTGTGTGTGCAGGGCCGGGTGATAGCCGCACTTTGTATTGGGTGGGGGTTGACAGAGTAATGGATTTTAAAGATCCTTGCTGGTCATTGCAATCATTGACTTTATTTTGCCGCAGTTTGCACCTGCAGAATGAGACGAGTGGCTGGGTGAGGGACCGCTGTGTGCATGGGGAGAACGGTGTTTCCATGAGCAGTGGGCTTGGCCATACCCGTCCTGAGCGTGTTTCGAGGCGGGCAGATGTGTGCATTTTTGTGATGCCTGCTTCAATGGCTCTGCCCCTCCTTATATGCCCAGCTCTTGGTTGACAGTGATTAAATGGCAGACCAGAGAGGCTGTTGAGGAGGCCTTTATTAATAATGTGAGTGAAGTCTAGAATGACGCAGGCCTGCATAGTGTAGCACAGGGGTTTTTCATATTTGACAGGCATATATGAGCCCATTTCATGATTCTTCACAGGTATGCACCATCCTTGATTAAATTTGCTACTGGGGAGGGGAAGTTAATGCCTTTGCAAATGGAGACCCAAGCAAGAGCAGAGCGCAGCTCTGAGGGTCTTGTCAGTTCAAATTGATTGCTAAGTCCTGGAATTGGAGCAATGCAGTAACTGAAAAATGAATCAATTAAAATGGAATATCATTTGGCTCCTAAACAAAATGCCAACGGCCTGATATTCTCAAATCTTCACTGACAAATAGCCAACGAGTTTTTCCACTATTAGAAGACAATGTTGCTTGCTGCAGGGTGGAATGCATGGCAGGGAACGTATCTAAGTGAACAAGGTCTTATGCAGAAGGACTCATTTTTGTAATGAGATGCATATGCACCATCACTATTCATAGAATCATAGAATAGTTTAGGTTGGAGGGGACCTTTAAAGGCCATCTAGTCCAACCCCCTGCAGTGAGCAGGGACATCTTCTACTAGATCAGGTTGCTCAGAGCCCCGTCCAACCTGACCTTGAACATTTCCAGGGATGGGGCATCTACCACCTCTCTGGGCAACCTGTGCCAGGGTTTCACCACCCTTGCTGTGAAAAGTTTCTTCCTTAGATCTAGTCTGAATCTGCCCTCTTTTAGTTTAAAACCATTATCCTGTCGCTACAGGCCCTGCTAAGAAGTCTGTCCCCATCTTTCTTATAAGCCCCCTTTAAGTACTGGAGGGCTGCAAGAATGTCTCCCCAGAGCTTTCTCTTCTCCAGGCTGAACAACCCCAACTCTCTCAGCTTGTCCTCCTAGGAGAGGTGTTCCATCCCTCTGATCATTCAATCCCTTTCCAACAGGTCCATGTCTTTCCTGTGCTGAGGGCTCCAGAGCTGGACACAGTACTCCTGTTGTGACTACAGAAAGAGTACCAGTACAGTCCCTGTGGATAGGTCTCCTGCCTTTGAACCTCTAAAATAACAAGTCCGCCTTGTGAGCTGAAGGTCATTCTTGAACTTCCTCAAGAAACCAGGTCATGACTGAACGGCGGTGTGAGGACTTACATTAAGTCACTCTGTCAAACGCCAGTTTGGTTGTTGGTTTACAGACAAGTTGCATTTTCATATTGGGCCTGGCTAACTCCCAACCAACAAGTCCTGCCAAGAGCCTTTCTGTGCGATGCTCAAAAGCTAATCTGAGAAGAGCTGTGTGGAGCATCATGGTAAATTACCTGACTCGTCAAGGTCATGTCCTGCCCAGGTGTTATTTCCTGGGAAGACAAACTCCATGCAGGCTCTGGGGCTGTGGGCCCAGGAGCAGCATGGTCCCCCAGCTGGCACAAAGGCAGGAGTGTGGCTCCCGGAGGCCAGTCTTGCCACCTGGCTGGGTCTGCAGGATGTGCCATGCTTCCCACCTGCGTGGGGCAGCTGCCTGCGAGAGGCTGTAACAGACCTGTCTGGAGAGTAACCTGGGAACAGAGGAGAGAGTTGGTGCGGAATTGGATAATATTCGAAATCATGACTCTCTGAGCAAGACCCGCTAACGAAAACCCATTAGGGAAAAATCTTCCTGTGCTGGAAGATGGGGAGAAATTCCCACCTCCTGCTGTGGGGTTGGGTTTGTCCCTGGTGGGGGTGTGGAATGTCCCCTTGTCTCCCTGGCTCAGCTGGGCATGTGCATAGTATTTCTGCAGAGTGTGAATGCCGGTTAGTTGCAAAACCACACTATTTTATTCTTAGTCTTCTAATCTCCCTTTAAAGCTCTAGCTCTTGAGGATGAATGATTAAAAAGGTACTTTCAACTTCCTTTCTCTAGTCTTAGCAAAAAGCCCTTACAGCGTGATCTTGAAGGCAAAGAAAACAAGCCCCAAGCTTAATATCATTAAATATTTTAATGCTTTGGGTGAGCAGCGCCTGCTCCTCAGTGCTAGCTGACCTCTGCCCTTCTCTTAGGTAACGAGGTCACTGCTGACTACGTTAGCAGCTTATGAGGTCTAAAGTTGCTTTCTCCTCTGCGAAAATGGCTGTGGCAGCATCTGTCACTCTAGACAGTTGTGATTCACTGGGAGGAAAAGGCTGAATGTAGGTCACTTGGGTTTAAAGGGAATAGATCAGTGCATCAGCACAGGAGGCACAGACACACCTTGTGTCTCTGCAGATAGTGGAGGTGGGGGACTGGCATAGAGAGACACAGTTTATGTGACTGATATATTTAATGGAGACCTAGACCACCCTCATTTGAACTGTCTTATTGGCTTCATAGGTGCTACCAGGTAAGCGTCATCTGCCTTGATGCGGAATGCTGTATCAGTCTGTGTTCATACAGATGCTATAAATCCGGGTTCAGGTAATGTCTAAATGGACAATGCACATCTATCGCTTCAAAGATGGATAACAAATCATTGTGCCTTTTTTTTCCTTGTTTTAATAATTCAAAATCACCTGGAAACCAGGGACATTCTGTACATATTTAAATGTCTCTAAAGGCTGGGCTATTTTTCTAGAAGAAGAAGTGCAACTTCCTATAGTGCCTTTTTTTTGCTCTGAAGGACCTCAAAACACACTTTACAAACTGTGTACGTGTAACCCTCAGCAGAGCAGTACTCCTATATACAGTAAGTAACCTAGATGGCCTTTGCTAAGGAGGTTTGCCATGTGATGCTAAACAGATGTCTGAATGCAGACAGCTTTATGTCTGTGTGACGGCTGTTTCTCTGTACAAAACCTTGATTCTCAGACACTACGTCCCCAGCTATCCATTGGGATCTCTTTCTGACAATGCGGCTGTTTTGGTGGGGGTGCCAGCATGAACTTCCTAGTCCCTTAGGTATTCAAAGAGTGTGCTGTCATGTCTGTCTTCTCCAACACCAGATGTTGTTATAGATATTTATGGATAGAGAGAGGTATGCTTGGAAAAAAAGTGCTGTTTCAGGGAAAAACAACCCCACAGGCCTCACACTCCTCTTTCATGCTGGTACTCAGTAATTTTGAGGACCATCCCCTCACTATTTTTCAGGGTTTTCTCCACATTCTTTTTCTCCTGGAGAGAAATAGAAAAGCATAAAGGTTTCTATCAGCAAAAATGGCAGTGTTCATGTCACAACAAAATTTGCCAAATAAGGAAAAAATATCTTTACTCCAGGGAATGGGACGAAGATTGAATGAACGTAGAAGCCAGATGTATGTGTGTCTGGACATGTGGGTGTTTATGTAAAATCAATGTATGATAATGTCATATTAAAACCAAAAATTGTAATATAATTTTTCAATTTTGCATAATGGACATCTGTGTGCAGTAGACTTCCAACTAAGGGAATAAATAGGCCTTGGCAACTGCTTCATCTGGGGTCTGGGTTTCCATGGTTCTGAGCAGGCTTATTTCCTCACAGCTGTTTGGAAGAGAGTGCCCTCGGGCCTCTATCTTTGAAGCCCTTTTGGCTTCCACTGCTTTGCTTTATTCAACACTCCTAAAAACAAAAACTATAAGGATGCCCCAGGGCATCATGTCCCCTCCCTCCAGTTATGGGCAATGGCTTCCTGCCTCTGGGCAGCTAGACCAGAAAACTTTGCAGGATCCAACCCTTGCTAACTCCTCAAGGTCTATTCAGGATTACATAGCTGGGTCAAAGATGGACATACTTTACAGAAGTAATATCCTGCTGTATCTTGTATCTATGTATGCTGTATCTGCCTCGGCCAGCAGTACAGTATGATAACCGATAGTATTGTGCACCTGTCACATGTGAGGTTGTGTAATAAATTCCAGGTTCTTAGGTTGTCATTCTACAATGGATATACATCAGGACTGTATTCAGAGGGAAATCCAAGTTGGCATGATTTATGCAAGGACTGCTAATGTATGTGGGGTGGAGAGGGGTTAATTCATGTTGAATCCAGTCACTGCAGGTGGAAGTGACGACTTTGCATGCAGTATGATGCAGAGCTCATATAACCAGCATGGCAGCAAGTACCCCACACTCTTCGGGGCTGCTGCCTGCAGAATGAATCAGACTGATGTGTGCTGTAGTGTTGGCGCTTGTTAACTGTGTGTTACTTTTGGCCAGTTGTCAACCCATGCTGCTTTGCATACCTTTGGGACCTGATCAAAGTCATCTAGATGTGCTTCCTGGAAGCATCCCTCCCTTCCGTAGACAAGGACATGCAGGATGAAATATCACAGGAAGGATGCTTCTCCACAGTCACTAAAGAGATGGCTAAATAGGATCATTAGGCAGAGGCTGCATGGCTGCCTCAGAAGTAAGATTGTGAGTTCTTAGACATGAAAGCAAGGAGTTGAGGCCATGGTAGGACAGACACCACCTTTCCATACGCCGAGAAGTTGGATGAGGGTAGTGGTGTGTGAAGCTATCAGAGATCCACCGCTCATGATAGACGGAGGTAGTAACTGTTTTTTTTGACTCTTGGATTTTTTTGCTGCTCCCTCTGTAAACTTCCCCCACACTGTTTTCCTCTCTGATATTGCTTACTTTCTTTCCCAGAACTGCCCAAAAGACCAACTTGTCAAACCATGGCAAGTCTGCTTGAAAGGTAGTGGCCAAGCGTTGTCTATCAACACACTGTTGTGACCTGTAAGTCAGCAACATCCTGTTTCAAAACTCTTAACACTAACAACACATGTCTGCTTGTGGCAGACATCATAGGAGAGTGTGATGTTCACCTCATCCAGGCTGTAGGCAATAACATTGAAAACACTGTGCCATCTTCAGTGTCTCTTGGAGGAGGCTCTGAAAGTAGCATCCAAAAATTGATCGGTACAGGGAGAACATTGCTGTGGAAACCAAGCACAGAAAAACTTCTCCTTTCTTGCCTTATATAGGATTTCCACCTTTTCAGGCCAGATGCTTGAGGACACTTTCCTTGTCAACAGCTCAACGCCTGGCAAAACTCTGAGGGAAGAGAGAAGAATAAAATAGACAATGTTTGGTGGAATGCCATGACTTCCTGGCCATGAGGCAGGGACAGAGAGAAAGGGTTTCTCAGGGCTAAAACAGAAGAGAGTAGAGATGCAGTCTTACAGAGCTGGCAGAGAACTGCCTCTGCATGCACAGAAGGCAATAAACACCAGGAGACAGTGGAAAAGAACAGGGAGATGGAGATGCACCTTGGGCAAGCAGAAGTGCTGGCAAGCAAGCCCCAGCAGACTTTCCCTGCTTCTCACTCCCACCATCCCTTGGCATCTACAGCTCTGTCACAGGGCCTGGAGAAACCCTCTAATCTGGCACCTGTGGACTCTTCTCAGAGAGCATTCAAAATAGCCTCTGTTGGGCATCCACCACAGGTCTCTCCAGCCCAATTTGGAGCTAGCAGCAGGCCTCAAGATTGTCCAGTGCTGATGGCAGTAGAAAATCTCTTGTGACCAATTAGCTGATGTGGAAGCTGATCAATTCAAGTTGCTTTACTGCTTCCATTGTGTAACTCCAGTTTGTGCAAGCTACAAACAAAACATTCAAATCGGTCTCTGAGCTCCTCTGTCAGCACTTGCACTTCTCAAAGAACAGAGATGGTTCTATTTAACTGTGGTAATTTTTATTAACATTTCATAACAGAAGTTCCATAAGAGCATGGTTCCTAAACCACATTTGAAATGCTTTACACAGTTAAACAAAGCATGAATAAAATAGGTTCTGTGCTATCAGGCACAGCCTTTTCTCTTGAAGTATTTTGAGCAGTTTTTCAGAGAAGGATACGGACTATTCCATGAGACACAACAAAAGCCATGTGCACACTGGGTTTCCTAAACCCAGCTGGAAATGCAATGCACCTTCTAAAACAAATGCTCTTGGCAACAGGCATTCAAGAGACGATATCTTGCAGGTTCAGCGCATCAAGAGTACCTTGCTCCCTGGGCAAGCAGGATCTCCTGGGTATTTCTTGCGAGTTGCTGCAGCTCTCAGTCCTGCCCTGTCTGTGCTCTGTGCCATTCATAGCCCATCCATGTGCTGGCATATCATAGAGTAGTTTGGTTTGGAACGGACCTTTTAAGGTCATCTAGTCCATCGCCTCTGCAATGAGCAGGGACATCTTCAACTAGATCAGGTTGCTCAGAGCCCCATCCAACCTGACCTTGAATATTTCAAGGGATGGGGCATCTACCACCTCTCTGAGCAACCTGTTACATATGGGCTACTGAGCTGAGTGGCACCTGTCTCCCTAGCAGCCCCAAGCTGTGCTCCCCAGCATCTGATTGCTGGTGGTGGTGCTGTGCTGCCCTGTCCTCTCTGGGGCTTGTCTCCAGGTCACTGGGACAGTGTATGGAGCAAGTGGAGTAAGGCCACAGAGGAAAATTTCACACCATGCGGGCCCCAGCAGGTCTGCTCTCTCTTGCAGAGGTGACTCAGCCCTGGCCTTTGCTCTGAGGGAAGAGGATTTGCTCAGCCAGCAAAGTTGTATCTGAACCCAAGGAGTCAAAGCTGGCATTAAACCAGTTCAGAGGGGAAACCTCTGCGGAGCGGGGTTGGACCTGCAGGGCTGGTGGGAGAGAGGTGCTGGCAGGGGTGTGCATCATGGCAGTGGCAGTATGTGAGGCTGCGGCAGCGGGATAAATCAAAGGGGGAGCCTCAAGAGGGAGGAAGGTTTGGTGAAGTTGTTACTCCCTAGCTTGCTCTGTGTCCGTATTCATGTTAGACCTTCCTGGTCAGTTAGTTCTTCCAGGGAAAGACACTTACTGGGGATGGCTTGTGACTGATGCTTTTTGGTCCTGGGATTTGGCAGAGCTGACACTATCATGAAAATGAGCTTAAAACAAGAGAAGCATGGCAACCCCCTGCTCCATTTGTTCTACTAGCACCGAACTTGTGTAAGAAAGATACGCAAAAGCTGCAAAGTATACGTCCTGTCATGTAAAACTGCTGTTGGACTAATGTCACAGTAACTGTAAAATGATTAATTGCACTTAACCTTTGAGAGTTTTGCATACCTTACTCTAGTTAAGAAATGATTCCTCATGACCCCTGGAGTGTGGTTATCCTTTTTGAACTTGGCCAAGCCTGCTGTTACAAAAAAAAAATATCTTGAGACCCTGAAGTCCCCAGCTGCTCTGGTTTTAGTGGCTGTTCGCACGATGTTGGAGCTGGCATGCCTGTGTCTGGTGGCAGACGGCGACAATGCATGGAGGTGAGCGGCACTGTCTCTATTATAGTCTTGCTATTTTACAAGTGATCAGGCCTCGAGCAATATCACTGTGCTAGTTGAGAAATGTGGCTCCCAAGTTTCCATAGACGTGCATGGCATGAATTCCTTTCCCTTAATCCCTTGCTTACAAAATTAGTTTCACTACTCGAGCAGTTTCTGGTCTCTTGCACCATGTCAAAACACAAATAAGAACGTGCTTTCAACAGCAGAAGAGCAACTCGGTCCATTCTGTCACTAGAAGGGAAAAGCATATATGAAAATGAGAAGTGGTGAAATGAGATTAGAAGGTTTACAGAATTTCCTGAAATTTTGGTATGTGAATTGTGTTGCAGGTCTCAGCGATGTTTGGGACAAACGTTAATTTGTGCAAACTACTTTGCTAATCCCTAGTCTAGACACATTTCCAGTGCCTATTCATCCTTATTTCTGCTTTCATCTAGCAAATTTTTTTTGTCTATCACAGAGCATCAGTCGGAAAGGACAGGGCTCTTCTTGCTCCCATATCTCCCAGTTGTAGTTCCAGCCTCAAGCATATACAGGATGTGTAACTACATAGAGAATTTATGGGTATGAACTGTCCTGTTTATGTGGTAAAAGTTTTGACTCTGCACTCATCTGTACATACTATGCCTTTAATGTACCTAAAGCTCATATGTGCTTACATGGACCTCTT
>NW_010515360.1:46910-48845 GCF_000687285.1 Phaethon lepturus | reverse complement strand
GTTAAGGTAAAGAGGGGGTGGATGTCAGTCTGCCCTCCTCAGAGGGTCTCGCAGGGGACTGACTAGTTATTTCATAGAGAACCTGTGCTGCTCCGGTCAAGTACATTTTGAATTAACAGTGATAAATGTCCTGTAGCCAAACATCTATATTCCAGGAAAAGAATCTGATAAAGCAAGTCAGTCCTTAAAGATAAGCTTTATATTCACTTTGCCAGGCTTGTTCATAACTGTCTGGGCTCCACTCAGGGTGGTGTTTGCTATCCTCTCTTAATCTGACTTTGGTGTTTTGTGGTTTGTAATGAGCTGTAATATCTAGGGCTTTTCTGAGGAGCTGCTACCTTGCGGTTTCTGCCATGTGCTGTATTAGCACAGACCTGATGAACTGTAGAGATCTGTGGTGCCCTTATTGAATCGCATTTCTTGTTTTCAGACATATTTTTTTCTGTGTGTTGAGATAATTTTGAATTCTAATCCTGTTCCCCAGTATGTCTGACATTTTTGCTGGATTTCCTATGGATTTGACAAACATGCTCTGTCTCAATATCCAAGATACTTATGAAAATACTGAGTAGGGGCTGGATCCAGAACAAACCCCTAAGACCTTCTCTCACCATAGCCCCTCTGCTCTGACTGTGAACAGTTAGCAATTCTGCTCTGACGGTGGCTTTCCAACCAGTTTCACCCATTCCGCAGCAGTTTCATCTAGTTTAATTATTTCTCTAGCTTGCTAGTGACGATGTCTTACCAGCCCCTATCAAAAACCTTGCCAAAGTCATGAGGTATCATCTATCTAGCTCCTGCTTCTCTGCACCCTTAAGCCCGATTACTCCATTATAGGAGAAAATCAGGTTGGTCTGACATGATAGGGTCTTGACAAATCTCAGTTGACTCCTATTTATTACCTTGTTATCTTCTTGGTTGCTCACAGATCGGTTGTTTGATTACTTGCTGATTACCTGTTGATTAGTTGTCTGTCTGGAAGCTGAACCTAGGCCCTCTGAGCTATCATCCCCTGAATCTGCCCTTCTGAAGAGAGCAGAAAGAGATACTGGCTGAGATAAATGTGAGAAATGTTCTTAACCGACAACGAATTCCCAGTGCTCTTTTACCACTTTTTGAATTTGATGTGTAAGTAATGTGAGAACTGTAATATCCAGAGGAATTACCCCTAATAGTTCAAGTTTAAATGTGTCATGGCCCTGAGGGCACTAATGGGCCTTCCTGTCCCTGTCCACTCCCTGGGGCTCCCCAACCTGCCCATGACCCAGGTCCCCAGGGGCTGTCAGCCCCTGCCCCAGCTCCCCCCGCCATGGGGCCTGACAAGGTGGGCCCACAGCTTGGCCTGTCCCCAGAGAGGTGCCTGATGCCCAGGGCTGGGGCTGCCCCGGTGCCCCCCAGCCGCCCCACTCCTGGTAGGGGCATGGGATTATCCCCGGCTGCCAGGTCCTGCTCTGAGCCCTGCCTTGGGGAGGCCCCGGCCCTCGCGGTGCCCTGAGAAAATGGCTCCTGAAGACTTGTTGCCACTTCCAGCATTTTCCAAGATGTTCCAAAAACCAGCTGCTGCTTTTCCAGGGCTTGCGGAGACAGAGATAAGTTGTAAAGGGCAAGCGAGTGACCACAAATATTTAAAGGCACATGATAAGCCGTGGTTTTGCTACAAATCAGTGTTGTTTTCTTGGGTAAGAGGAAAAAGAGAGATGGAAGCTAACTTTGACGAAACCCCTAGTATGAATTAAAGGAGGAAAACACTTCGATTTTTAGAGGTAGGAGAGTAATTATGTTCCTCGTCTCACTGAAAATGTAATTTCAAGGGAGGGGCTAGGCGGCAGGCTGTGAAATCAGCTCTTCAGATAACTGAGCCGTTGCCCTAAGCCAGCGATGTGCCCAGCGATGTGCCGCGAGGGGCGGCAGCGGGACGATGGTGTCCCTCCAGGA
>NW_010515360.1:38067-46862 GCF_000687285.1 Phaethon lepturus | reverse complement strand
GGGCGGCAGGGCAGGCCGCCGGTGGCCCGGAGGGGTGGAATGGAGGCCGACTTGCCTGCCTAAGTGTGCCTGTGCGAGCCCTGCCCTGGGGTAAATCCATATGCAGCAGCTTGGTTGTGCGGTGGTTGAATGATTTGTGTTGAGAACAGTGGCGCTTCCCCCCCCCCGCCCCATGAAAAGGTGTTTCCCTTGTTCTTGTATGGTAAGAAAGGGCAGTCTGAGCATTAGGCTGACCTCAGCTGCATTAGGCATAATTTTACAGGCCTTCTCCAATTTTTTTCTCACTTCATTCATCTTCTCTCCAAATTGAATAGTCCTGTCCTTTCATTTCTCTTCATCCGCCAGCAGCTTCCTTCCAGAGACCAGTTTGACAAAACTTGCACTCCAGCCCCGGCTGCTGAGCTGTTATCGATGTCGTATAACAGCATTCACCACAGTTACAGTTTTCTCTGTCCCGTTCGCAGTGCACTCGATTTGCTGTATTTCCCATCTCTGCAGACTGAGTACGGGATCTCATGGAGCTGTCCATGGGGATGCTCAGATTGATAACGCGAGTGGTCATGGTTCGTTTGAAATCCATCAGCGTGCATGAGTAGTTCAGTTTGTTTCTTCTAATGTTCATTATCTTGCACTTGTCTATGCTGAATTTCATTTGCTATCGTCTTACCCAACTGTCTGGTTCTCTTAGGGCTGTCTGCGCTGCAGGGTAGCCCTTCTCAGAGAAAGGTAGAGGGGTGTTTGTTCTTCTGAGTGCTCTCCTGCTTCAGGAATTTGCCACGGTGATGTGTTTCTTGAGTTGTTTCCCAACCCATTTAGGTGGCTTAACCAAAATGCAGTGTGATATTGGGGACCATAGGTCCATAGGTCTCTTGCCCTCTAAAACTCCTAAAAGGAGCCTTATAGAAGGTGGAGGAATGTCGTCAAGCCTATTATTAGAGGGTATCCAAACTGTTTTACACAGAAGGATCTCAAGATCTGGGGATCGTCCAGTGCTTTGGATGAGATATGGATGTGCCAGAATCTGCCTTTTCTAGCAGTTTTAGGGAGCTTTGTCATGGACTTCTGCGAGACTGGGCAAAGATGTGCAAGGCACAGCCTGCGAACATGTTAAATCAACTGCCTCTGTATGCGATAGTTATTGCCGAAAGGCTGAAATTGTTTTTCCTCAAAATACTGTGTTTCAGCCACATCGGCTGTAGGCTGCTCGCAAACCCGTGTTGCCTGGAAGGGTTTCCAAATGCCTGCAGTCAGGCAGTAAACGTTGCCTGGACGTTTTGCATAACAAGTCCTAAAGGGAATTTGGTTCTGCCTGTGCTACCAGGAACTGCAGCTTTCATCCCAAACTCAGTCGGTAAGGATAGCAAGGCCTGCAGTTTTCCTTGGAGAAAGCAGTTATAACACCACACCTTCAGGGTTTCCTGCTTTCCTTTCCAAGCTCTTGCCTGTCCTGCCTTCCCCCATACCTGAGCCACTTCCAGATGCGTGGCAAACCGCCTGCCTGAGCATACGCATGTCTGAACTTATTACCTGTGTCTAAACATGAGTCAGCTGCTCTCCCTGATGCTCTGATGCTTGTCTCTGCTCTAGATGACAAGGGCTCCCCAAGGAGAGAAGAACAGCCGGAGGGGTTTTGACGAAAAGGCTTATTTGTCCTCAAAGCTGCTGAAGGCTGGAGAAGACCCCTACCGCCAGCACGCTTTTAATCAGCTAGAGAGCGACAAACTCAGCAGCGATCGGCCCATTCGGGACACTAGGCACTACAGGTACCGTGCAGCCCTTCCTCCAAGCCACGGCTGCGGCTTGGTGTGGGGAGTCCACTGCCCTCCTGTGCTGTTCTGCAATGTTGACAAAGGGTGGTTTGGGTTTTCTTTGCCAGCGTTGGTCCGTTACTTCACTGTACTTCATGGTTAATCTGGAAAGGTCTCAAGTGCGCAGAGACCCTTGACTAATTCAGCCCCAACTTGTTGCTTTTCTAGCATCTCTTCTCCTAGGTACAAGCATCATCTTGTTGTTTCAGGACAGCCCTTCTGTTGCAGCTCAAATTGCTCCTCTGACAGTTGTTTTTTTGCACAACTCCCCTCACACTCATGGCTTCTCTCAGTGACCCTCTGTCCTGGCTGCAAGGTACGCCATTGTGGCAGCCCTGCTCTACTCTGGTGTTCCTCACCTGCTGTGCCCTGGCTGTCTGAAGCTGGTTTGGTGCCTTCTTTTCAGCCTGAGCATTACGGTTTGGATGAAGGCTGCTGGGGTGGGGATAAAACTAACATGTGAATACAGTGAATATTTCATGGCTTGCAAAGTGCTCATCATTCTGTCCTTGTTTCACAGGAGGTGAATTTATTTTGCTGACTAAACTCACCTTTAAGTTGCTAATAGTGCTCGGGTAACTGTTTTGTAGTACCTGGAGCACAAAAAGATAATGTTGTATCTTGAAAACTGTAGGTTTGATAGTGGTAGGATAGTGTAGACATACTTCAATGGAGAAAAAATAGAAGCAAACTAACCATGTCTGAAATGCTTGTCTATGGGTCTGGTCTGGAACCTAGACCCTACCTAGGGTTGCACAGCAATGCTTCACAGCTGCTAGGAACAGGAAACCAGGCATCTAACTTTATTGAATCTGTGAAAGGGATGTCAGGAGACATGGAGCATTGTGAGCCTGCCAGCACTGACAGCCATCAGGGTGCTTCGTGAATGCAAGCAGTTGGGACCTTGGTTGCGAGATGAAAGTCTTGTGCTCCTGTTCCCTGGCATAGTACTCAGGACTGGCTTCCTAGTGACTCAGAGGCAGCGGTGCCACGTCCCGCGTTACTGACAAGTCTCCCTGCCATGCAGTATTCCTGTTTTCTGTTAATCACTGTCATGTTCTGGCCTAAAAACAGCTCACTTCGAAGATGAATTATTGCTTATTTTGATCTGTGGTAGCATGCAGAGCATGTTTTTTGTGAAAAGCCTCATTTATGCGTTTCAGAGTGAAGAACAACATATATGTGATTCCCTGGAAATGTAAGGTCATTTCAGCCCCAGCTTTGCAAGGATTCCCTTCAGCAATGGGGAGTCCAGGGCAGTGTATAATCAGAGCAGATAAACCTGTTTCCGTGTTCCTTCCCTTTGCAGAGGTGGCGGTTTGGGAATGAGGGAGCTGTGTTTGAGTCCCTGTCTTGTAACAGTCTGTCTTGTAAAGTCAAGTGTCTTGTAAACTCAAATAGTTTGTAACAATATTGGAGTGGTTGCTGGGATGGCAGCTTAGGATGAGGACTTATTTCAGCTGGTACAGGTTGGACTGTGATTTGAGAAAAGCCCATCCTTGTGTCACAAGTGGACCTGGCTCCCTGTTTAAGGAGTGGGGGGTCAATAGGTCACTAACATGTCACTTTTTCTTCAGGCACCCAAGCAGAGTTTGGACATACTTGATTCCACATCCTACAAGTTCCTTCTGACCTAGCACATAGCTGGTTTTTTAATCCAAAGGAGAGGGCCGACTTTCAAGCACAAACCTTGCCCTTGTCCTCTGTGATGCTGCAATAATGCTGAGATCTTGGGAGGACATCCCTAAATAACACATACACCAATCTCTGGTGCTTTTCCACTTCCTGATGCCTTAATACATTTTATATGCATTACATCATGGAGTTATGTTGAAACAATAATAAATGTGGTATGTCTTCTGTCTAGTCTCAGGTTTTCCACTTTAGTCTTTATCAAGGTTTCTTTGTATGTTTGAAAATTGCTGTAAGAAGCTGATGTCCCCTTAATAAAATATTGCAATGAAAAAGTCATAAACCAGTAGGATTGAATGTGATGATAAAAACAGTAACAGTTTAGTAATAGGCATAAAGGAATAGTAAGTAAATGTGAAAGTACAAGTAGTGGCTGTAAGAACTGTATTGTGTTCCCTCCCAAGATGGATTCAGTCTCTGCATGGCCTTGAGGTGTTAAAAACACTAGGCCGCAATTTCAGGTGTGGGCTCTTCATTGGTCAGGGAATTAGTGCAGACTGACTGCTCTTTGACACTGGCTGGAAGTTAAGGCAGCGGGCACTCTGGAGGAGCAGATCAGCCCAAATCTGCCATTCCTACTATCTGCCAGAATTGGATCCAGGATTCACATCTGTGAGTTGTTTTCCTCCAAGGATCCTTGTTCTCCACAGGGTATGAGCAGCCCTGGTGATCCTGAGTTAATCCTTGTTTCTGAGTATGAGAATGAATGTATGTACCTAACATTACCAAGTCAGATGAGAAGATGGGAGGAATTGCTTTCCATTGCCAGCTGAGGTGTTAGTGTTGAACTTCAGCAACACCCTGATGCAGATCACAGCACTAGCTAGTGTTTTCTTTTCGGTAAAGCCCAATGTCCAAATAACTTGAAGTGCTTTATACAGTGCTGCCTGGTGTACCAGCTCCATGCACCCTTAGCATGCGCATGTCCTATGCAGGAATAAAAAAGATTTTACATGAATCACAGGTGAATCCAGGGACCACAATGTTGAACCTTTGTTCCCCATGAAACCCATGCAACATCATCAGCGTGCAGCATCTTAAGTTTAGGTATCACAGTCTCAAAACTTTGCCTTTCAACAGGCACGGTTCTTTTTAAGTTCTTTTTTAAGAACTTTTTTAAGTTCTGCCAAGCTTGGTGCAGGTGCTGCTGAGGCCTCCCTTGCTGCAGCTCAACTGTGGTCTTTCTAGTTTTAACATATTATTCTCTTATTCTTTAGAAATTCTAGGTACACTGCCACAGCGGCTGCTGCTGGGTAATGTTTGGCTTGCTTACACTTCTGCTCTCCCATGTTGCAGGTGCACTTCTGTACGCTATGACACAGACTTACCAGCTACCAGCCTCATCATCACCTTCCACAACGAGGCGCGTTCCACCCTGCTCCGCACGGTGAAGAGGTGAGTTCAGCAAGGGATGCTGGCCCAGACAACAGTGCCTGGAAGGGCACTGGTGGAGGGTTAGGCATCTTCCAGCAGTTAGACAAGCGAGGTGGCTGCAGTCCCCCAAGTGCTTGTGATCTGCCCTCAAGCTGGCCCACTAGGACAGGTCAGGGGCTTGGAGTGGCAGTGTGGGCGTATCTTCAAAGAGAATGTACCTGCAGTTAGCTGCTATATAGCCCCTGTGGGGGAATCATTAGCAGCAGGAAAGGGGCTACTGGGCCTGCATCTGCAGGTGGACACAGTCTGTATGAGCTCGGTTTGGAAGAGTTGAGGGGGGGACCAAAGGGCACACTGTGGGCTGCTAGATGCAACTGAGCCAAGGGGTTTGGGAGGGACTGTGTTTCATAAACAGGAATAAGTAGCCAGCCCCCTGCTAGGGCACGTGTTAGAGGAGTTGGGGCTGGCTCAGTGAGGGCGGGGGGCACAGCTCTCAAATCTTTCAAGCAGAAGGTGTTGAAGTCCCGTGGAGACCGAGCCCTTGTGGTCTGAGCAGGTCCTCAGAGTTGCTTGCTTGTAAACTTTTCCTGAACCTGATGGCTCACCAGATCCTGCCTGGGGCTTTATGCACATTTTTTACAGGGCACTTGCTATCTTGTACCAGTGTCTCCTCATATCTGAGCATCCTCAGCAGTGGCCAAATCTAACCAAGTAAATAGGTGGCATGGGACCTGTCAGCATCCCCAAATAGATGGCAACATGCAATTATCTGTACCACAAAGCAATGTTCCAGCTGCTTCTTCCCTTCCCCATCACCCCTGCAGAATCCAGGGAGGCTCTTTTCCTTTCAGTTTTTACATAAAAAATGCCCTCTACCCTCTCTGACTTATCAAATCATTTCTCAAAGGGTCTCTGAAGCCTGCATGCAGGTCCAGGAACAGCCTGTGGAGGCTGAAGGAAGAGTGAATTGTCTGAGTAGAACGTTGAGCTGATGGTATCACTAACAGGAATGCATTATTCATCATCACCACTTCTTCCCCTGTCAGATCCTGTGGGCTTAGAGAAATGTGCTTTCTGAATAAATAACAGGCTTTTTCAAGTTGGCCTCGTGGCTAGGAGGCTGCGTTTCTGTCTGCCAGGTTTGGTGCTACTGTGTTTCCAAAAACTTTGTATATATTGCATTAACACATTTTGCCTTTTTACCTTATCATTTCCCTTTCATTTGAACCATAAAATGAGTTCTACAGAACCACTGTTCACAAAATAAGCAGATTTGTTTGGAACCACAGTGCTGCTAGGGCAACAGCAAGAGATTTCTGCCAATTACGTCATAGGTCAGACAATAAATGGTTAGGTGCTCAGAAACCATGGCAGTAGGAGCCTTAAGAAAATCTCAAGGCAGCCAATCAAATTGCCATATGCCATGATAGTTAAAACGAAGAGAAGATGACATTCAGAGCAACAGTAGCTCATAGAGAGAGAAATTGATATCCAGATCCTATGGAGGTGATGTGTACTAATGAACAGATGAATGTTGCTGATGCATTAACAGGCCAGGCTTGCTCAAAGCAAGGTCAACTAGACGAGGGTGCTCAAAGCTGTGCATGGTCAGTTTTTAGTATCTCCAAGGATGGAAACTCTGCACCCTCTCTGAGAATTCTCTTCTTGAGGCTGAACAACCCCAGCTCTTTCAGCCTCATCTCATACATATGATGCTTCAGTCCCTTAATTATCTTAGTGGTCCTTCACTGGACCTGCTTCAGCATGTCCCTCTTTTTCTTGTCCTGGGAAGCCCAGAACTGGACACAGCACTCAAGATGTGATATTACCAGTCTCTCAGATGTGGTCTCCTGCAAGACAGAGCCCCCAACAAAGACCTGAAAAATGGATGACCTATCTTTTCAAATTGGTCCCTGCAATCCTGCTGCCACTGGAGGAATGCTGTTGTGAGGAACTGGCTACACTCTTCTGTGAATGGTGGGGTGGATGGTATTTCCTCCTAGACCTGGGGCTACAGCTGGAGTCTTCATTGCCAGATGGTTTACAGCCAGTGCATGCGACTGATTGATTTACTCCTTGCTTACATCAAATGTCAGAAGTGTCCATGATTTATGCCTGTCTGATGAGGGATCCCAAAGGCTGAATTCTTGGGCTCTCCAGTATTTGCGGTGTCACACAACCAAGCATTAGCTGGTAGCCTTGTCTTTGAGGTACGGGAGGTTTGACAACCATACAGAGAGGTGAAGGCTCAGGTCATGGCTGCACTGTTAGAAGAGGTATGGGGCTGAGTCCCACGTGCAGTTTGATACTGATGCTATCAAGGGAGTTGAAGATTGCGTGGTGCTCTTCAAGGCCTCTTCTGTAACCCGAGAGTCCTGTCTTTCTGCAAAACAGATCTGAATGTGCCAGGCTGAGTTACTGCTGTGAGTATAATTGTCTCTCAATTCACATACACAGTCAGTGCACCAAATGCTGTGTAATTATTACTTTGCAGCACTTTGGGATAAGTCAAGTATCAAAGGGACAGGACTGTTCTGTTCTGTTTGGTTTATGACCTGTCAGTGAGTCTGCAGAGGACCATAGTGATATTAAGCAACAGGAGGCATAAAATTGCACTGCCTGCTTACCTGCTGACTAGTCAGGCTAGCAGCCTGTCATCATTTCTGTATCCATGAGAGCTTTCTTAAGCCAGCTAGAGCATGATTATTTAGGTAATTGGAATTAACCATGTGAGATGCACCCGGTGAAAATTAAATACAATTTGACTGTTATTAGTCATATTATGGGCTTTTTACCAAGTTTAGGTATCATAATTACACTATGGGGAAGCTATAAGAGAAGTGGGGGTAGAAGAGGACAACTGGTGGAAATGAGCTGCACTAAGAGCAAAATTTTCTATGGCTGAAAACTTTTTTTAGAGGCCCAGTCTTTAGAGGTGAGTAGAATTTGTGCTACCAGTTGAAGTTTTCGTACCCGAGATCTTTGCAAGCCTGGCTGGTGAGTGTGGACACTCAATCAGCTGTAAAACTTTGGCAAATCCTAGGAAGAAATATATGAAAAGGGTACTGGGATTGAATGAATCTTAAATTAAAACTAGAGGGAGCCTAAATGTGCTCCCTTGAACCAGATACTGTCTTGCTGTGTTATTCTGACAGCTGTGCAAAGTAACTGAGCTGAGTGCCAATGCTGGTACCAAAAGGTCTTGGGAAGTGACCCAGGGATGAGACTCCTGCATTACAGTTTATGTTAGGATGATCTAAACGTGGCAGCTGTAGGGGTCAGATCCTGATCTGCAGACCCTTCTTGCTAATCCCCCCTGCACGTGTGCACACATGGACTCACACAAGCAACTCTGGCAGCTCAGCAGCTGCCAAGCTCTCCCTTCTGACCCTGCCTCTGGGACCTCGGCCGCTCTTGTTGCCACTTCAGAGTGGGAGAAATGTTTGCATATGAGGGAGAGGGGGAAACAGGGGAGCGGCTGTGAGGATGAATAACTTCCCTCCAGCACCCTGTCACTGGTCCCTCCTGGTCCCCAGCATGAGCTGCATGCCTGCCTGCTGCCGCTTTCCTCCTCTGCCCTAGGTAAAGGCAGCAGGCAACTGGACCTGCTGCCCAGCCTGCAAGCTGCCAGAGGGACCGGGCCAGCGCACCAATAGGCAATGCTGCCACAAATTCTGATGGTCCCATGCAGGCAGTCCTTCAGATGAACTTGGCTGATTTGTTTTCAAACATAGAGGGAGACAACTGCTTAAAAGTATCCTGCAAGAGACTTAAGAAGGGGAGTAGGGGAAAAAAAATGGGAAATGGGCTATCCACCAGAACCTGTGAACATGCCAGTTCAAATGGCTTTTTGCCGGCATCCTCACTTGTTGCTGGCATCCTTGGTCCTGCAGCAGATGTGTCAGTCAAGAGCTGCTCGCC
>NW_010515360.1:7260-38036 GCF_000687285.1 Phaethon lepturus | reverse complement strand
AGCAGGACATAGCTGTCACTCTCAAACCAGCTACTTCCTTGGCATCTTCTCCTTCAGAAATAACTGTCAGTCAAAAGGCATTTTGTGATTGATGTCTGTGCCTGATTAGTCTTCAGGCGACACCATCACTTCTGCTGTAGTGACCATTCCTGTAGAAGGGAAAATCAACTGCTTTGTTGTCTGGTCCCTTCCTTTCTCTTTATTCCTGATTTCAATCAGTATTGCGGGTACTGTTTGTCTTTGGTGCAAATGCAAAGGTGAATAGACAAGCTTTAAGTCAATGGACTTGAAGAGCTGTCAGTGGTTCGGTGCCTATGCAGACAGCCTGTATAAATTCTGATTAAAAGGATGCTGTTGTAATGCTAGAGCATTTGGTATAGGAACTCATTACAATGACAATTTAAATAATGGCAAAAGAGGACATTGTTTTAGAGCAAAGGAAAAAAAGATGCTCCTCTGCTAACATCTGGAATAAATAGTCTGTGAGCTGATGAGGGTTGGACAGATAGCAGAGAGAAACTCATTGGCAATGCTGATCTGGTGTCATGCGGCAGAGTAAGGACACTTGATACTGAAAGAAGGAAGCTGTGAGAAAAGACAAAGGAAGTAAGGAATCCATGAGCTGAGGGGAGAACAGTCTGTGTTTCTGCTGTAAAAGGCAATTGTCATTTGGATTTTGGAATCCTAATAATACATTTTGTGCCTAAAAGTAATTGATTGTCATGCCAGTCTTTGCACCTCATTGGAGGGAAATATGAGGATTACTGTGTTGCTTGTTAAAAAGACAGACAAGACAAAGTGCAAAGAAGATTAAGTACCTTTCCCAAGGATCCACAGCAAATTATTGCAGAGCTGAGAGCAGAACTGGGCATTGAACAATATGCTGTGAACTCATCGAGCCATGTTTTCTCTCTACTGGGGAATCAGTGGCCAGGTGGGAAAGAGGGAACAAAGTGTTTGCTTTTTTTTTCCAGTTATGTTGAGTTGAGACTTTTGGAGAAAATGTGAGCATTGCTAATAGTCAGGCTAGTGGGAGAAGGTGTAGAATACCATTTTACAGCCATTATACTGCAGGATGCAACCTATCTATCTGGATTGGTTGTTTTGCACTGAGTTTGCACAGACAAGAATTTCAGCACAGGGCAACCTTGTCTGTAAAATATGCAGATGATGGTTATGCTGGGAGAAGCTGCACTTACAAATGCAAAAAGAAACATGCCCCACCTCCTACCGCACCATGCTAGAGGATCCATAGAGGTGTGAGCCAAGAGAAACAAATGAGATTCAGCTTTGAAAAATGCAAGCCCAGTCATCTAGGGACATATAAGCTCAAAATACAAATACTCTTAGAGACATATGAAGCAGCATAAATTTGAAATAGAGTGGGATGTGATACAAAGCAGCAGAGCAGTCAGGATTCTGCTGTGTGAGACAGCAGAAAACTCTCCCAAACTGAGGAAACTTTGGCTTTGTATGCAAAGCCATCAGTGATGCTGCTTAGCAAGATGGTAATTTATTTCTCTACAGCTCTGTTCCTGGGAGTATGGGAGTACTCTTGTTGTCTGTTTCCCGTATAAAACAGACACACACAAAAAAAAAAAGAGCAAAAGAGCCAACCTTTCTGCAGAATTGCTCAAAATTAGAAGAGTGGGTGCCACTGAAACGAGACGTGTTGCTAGAACCAAGAGGATAGTGTTTTCCTCTTTTTTTTTTTTTTTTTAATATTAAAGTTTGCATAGCTATCTGCATCACTGGAGTGACTAAATGCGACTGAGCAATCCCATGGAAGGCAATGAGGCCCTGCCTGTGCACAGAAGCATTGGAGAAGGCGGCTTGAAGGGGGAATATGCTGTGTGGTTGTAGTGGAGCCAGGCGAGGGACTTGAAGGCGGCCATGGAAAATGAGTTCAAGTGTCTTAAACAAATGAGAGGGACAAAGAGGTCAGAATCAAGCTGCTCTGACTCCAGGGTACCAGAGCACGTCAACCTCTGAGGAGGGCAGAAGCTTTTATCCCCCCGCTCCTTGTGTGTGAAAGCCCCTGTGTCCCGCAGATGCAAACCCAACTGCAGTCCCGAGGGCATTGCAGGGTATGGTGCGACCAGCCCGAGGAAAGGGGGGTGCTCGCAGCAAGTGTGGGGACTGGTTTGAAAAAAAGACAAGTAACAAACAAAAGAGGGAAAAAAATCCAAATCCAGAACATTGCCAAAGCAAATTGCCTTCCTCCCAAAGAAAGGAATTGGCAAGAAAGCCCCAGCAGGCCTCATCTGTGGTGCTGAGACAGAGCTCCTTGCTGGGGAAGGTGGCAGCTCTCCTTCCACTCCCTGGCAAGGACAAGCTTTACCCAGAGCCTGGCAGATGGGAATGGCTTCCTGGCTGCCTCAGGGCAGCCTCTCAGCCTTATTGCTTCTCTCTTTTGAGGCAAAGAGCGTGCTGCAGCGTCCTTTGCTGTCTGCCCCTAGGCAAATCCTGCAGCCAGCTTCCTGGCTGCAGGTCCTTGTAAGGTCTGGTCGAGGTGCCATAACTCTCTGGGATATTCCTGCTTGCAGTTTGGCTCCTGCCAATGATCCCTGGTACAAGGGCAAGGTTACCCTTCCACATTACTGGGATTTAGTATTCCTGCTCTGATGTGTAGCATAGCAGACTTGTATCAGTCCTTCCATTGTCGTTATTACGGCAGCTCACAAAGATTGTCTTTTTCCTCCATGGGTCCCTGCAGTGTCCTGAACCGCACTCCTCCCAGCCTCATCCAGGAGATCATTTTGGTAGATGACTTCAGCTCAGATCGTAAGTATGGACCTGTTTCCCTTGCACTTGTTTCTTGCCTTCTGTTTTCCGTCTTTTTATTTTCCCTGTTCAGTCCCTCTCCCTCACAGAGATTCTCTCTTGTCTGTATGCAAGAGAAAAAGGGAGGAAGTTTTTCTGTGTTTATTTTACGTCCATGCATGGCAGAGGCCAGAGCTTCTTCCTGTTTTTTTCTTTCCATTGGGTCTTCCCATCCTGTCAGCTTGGCAGTTTTGGCCAGGTTGCCAGAGATCTCTGTCTAGTTTCATTATGCGCCATTTTGTGAGCTGTTTAGCGCAGATGTGTATGTAGCTATGTATGTCATGCATGAGCAGAGTGGGTAATACAAACCAAGAGAGAGCGAGAGGGTGCAGTGGAGCCTACAGAAAATTGCTGCCTGGGGTCCTGCAGGCAGACTGGGGCGAGACTGTCTGCCTGCCTCCATGTATCTGGGATCCCAGGTGTCCCTGTGGGAGGCTGTGGAAGGGTTATTGCTTTGGGCAGCACCATACCTTCTCCTGCAGCTTGGCACAGGGATGGAGTGTCTTCTGCATGAGTCTCACCAGACCTGCAGACTGGAGGCTGTGGACTCTTTCCATCTGTACAGTTGCTTTTGCTCCTGGCTGTTGTGTAGTAGTGGTGAGGTGGTGAGGGCAGAAGACTTCTTGCTTTACCCATGATGTGCGCTAGATCCAAGGACAATCTAGTTGTGTGCCACTTATAATAATTGATAATTACTCCTTCAGAACACTTTACAGAAAGCTGAGAATGCCCACCTTGGCATGCTGAGGTAAGGAAGCATTGCTGTTTTGATTTTGCAGCTAAATACTTACGTAGCTTTGGCCAAAAAAGTTTTTTAAAGGTGGATCCTGAGATTGTCCCTGCTCACTGCAGGGGGGTTGGACTAGATGACCTTTAAAGGTCCCTTCCAACCCAAAGATTCTATGATTAGGGATTTAAGTTCTGAGGGCCTTAGAATGTGATTTGGATAAGGACTGAGCTGTGCCCAGCTGTTGGAATTGGGTGTTTCTAAGTACTTCCAACAAACAATCTGAAGTGTCTTATATTCAGTACCTAAAAATTTAAATCTCAGTGGCCAAAGTGTTCCAGATTAACACTGATGGATTTCTGGATTTCCTTCACGGGGCTCAACCAGAAACTCCCATTTAGGCTCCTTGGTAAATAGAAAAATTTTTAAGAAGCTCCATCCCATGACAGCTCTCATTTTTTCACTGGCAGCTGGATATTTGTGGATAGAGCTACTCCCTTGAGGCACGTGCATGGAGGCACTTCAGCACATGTTTGAGGTCTGATGCTTTGCTTTAATATCCGCCTCGGTTTCTCCAAAGATACAAAGTCTGTCAGCTCTGGCAAGTACAGTCAGAGTGATGTGCTCTCATACCTGAAGTTGTGACTTGGCTAGGATGAGAGTGTTGCCTTCCCTTGTAGCAGATGTCCAGCAAAATCTTGATACTCTGTAATTAAGAGCACCTGCAACTTCATTTGCATGATGCAGCAGCTGCCAAAGTGCCCACACAAGAGCAGTATTTCAGATTGCATGTGTCCTTGAGAATGGAAATGCTCGTGCAGGAACATGCCAAGAGATGCACTTTGGCTAATGGCCTCTGCGTTCTTCCCGGAACGCTCAGTCTGTGGGAGGATGACAGCGGAAAAGGGGGGGTGTGAGACACGAAGAGGAACGAGCAATAAACATGGAAACTGGGGTGAAATTGGTGGAGCAAGGGAAAAGAGCAATTTAGAAATTGTTATTCCTGTGACCTCTGCTAGGCCGGGAATGGAGAGAGGATAATGGAGAACTAAAGACCCAGTGCTCACTGGTACAGCTAGGCTGGAGCTGGTAGCTGTTCCTCTCTGTCACCTTCCCTGGGCAATGTGAACGAGGGGTGGCACGAGCTCCTGGCAAGCTGCCGGCAAAGCCCTCGGTTAGGCATCCTTGTGTTAATGTAATGGTGTCTCCAAGGAAGCGGGTCACATCCCTGTGGCCTTTATTAAATAAAACCACGTCGAAACTGCCCCAAGAACAAATGGTGGGAAATGCCCAGGTGAGCTGCTGAAGGCAAAGAGAGCAGATGAGATCACTTTATAAGACAAGACTCTCTTTTTTTACTTGGCAGTTCAGTGACTTGCAGCCCTGGCTCCCTGTGGTCCCTCTATTTCAGCAGTGCTCGGTGCCAGGTTGCCAGCGCATGGTCAGTTGCTCTCGTTGAACACTGAGCGCGGAAAGGCGAAGGCCTGGCCCTTCAGACTATCAGGAAACACAGGCTCAGCTGTCTGAGGAGGACAGCAAGCAAGCAGTGCTCTTTTGTGTGCTCTTTAGACAACAGGATTAAGGCCATCAGGCTGATTAATGTGATGTTAAGTGAAAGCAGAATTTCCCCTCCCATGGAGAAACAGGACAACAGTTAGTTGGAGCTCTCTGTTGAAGCCAAATAATTCATGGACGTATGCCGAATGGTTTGTTTTTTTTTTTTGCTTTTCCTAAGCTGAGGACTGCCAGCTCCTTACCAAGATCCCAAAAGTCAAGTGTCTACGAAACACCCGGCGAGAAGGTGAGTGTGGAAAGCTTTGTAGGTACAAAGATTCTGCAAATTTTCCCACATGGTCCTATTTGCCTATTTGCCAGCTGTTTACATGTTGTTTCTTATAGTTACAGTTTGTTTCTTCAGTATAAGGATTTGGTATCCTCGTTTAGAGGCTCTGTGGAAGGAGAACCTGGCTTATCAACTCAAGCTTCAGGGCTCTCATTTCATACTTTAAATAATGAAAATTGGTGTCCAGGGCCTTGGCTAGAACAAGGACCACATTTTAAGATCTTTATGAATATAGATGCAGATGTAAGTCCTGTCCTTTTAACTCAGAGTGCAAGATAACAAGCCATCTAAGAGATGTGGGAAAAAGAGAAACAATCATATATCTGTCATAAAGAGATACAATTAAGGAAAGTTATTTCTCATATATCTCCTATGTGCATAAATGGTAACACTGACTTTCCCAGCTGCTCTTTAGTTTGACTCACATGAGTTATTTCTAAAGCTGTCAGTGCACAGCAAGCCTGCAGCAAGGATCTGGAAAGGGAAACGGGAATCACTGCTTGGTTCACAAAGAGCATCCCAGGTAGTGGGATGGTCTGTAAGAAAGTAAGGAGGCATCTAAGAGCCAGATTGATATCTCTGACCACAGGGCAGAATAAAGGACAAATGGGAATAAAGCCAATAAGCACTAAGAAAGATGACAAGCAGAGAGTAGAGCTTGGTCCTGTGGAAATGGTGAGAGAGGCAGCAGGGAGCTCTAAATGGGAGAGACACTGAGTAGGCAGCAGCAGGGTACCCGTGGGGAGGGCTGGAAGGGAAAGGAGATGTCATCGCAGCAGGAACCAGCTGAAAGCTCAGTGGCATGGGCAGAAGGGACAGGCAAGGTCATTCTTTGTGTGCTGGGAGGGCTCCCCAGGGTGACCCCCAGGGGATAGTGTCCCCCAGGGGATGCCCTGCGAAAGCTGCTCACTGCTCCTGATGGAGGTGTGATACAGGAGAACCACCTGCTCTTCCCCTCTAATGGCCACACTATTTTTTCTGAAGGAGGCTCAGCTGTTTTCCTTCCTAACCTTCCTGATCCTCCTTTTCTCATTGTAGGGCTGATTCGCTCTCGGGTGCGAGGAGCTGAAGTGGCTACTGCTGACATTCTCACCTTCTTGGACAGTCACTGTGAAGTCAACAGCGAGTGGCTGCAGCCAATGCTTCAGAGGGTAAAAGAGGTGAGCACCATGTTCCCCTCTGGCATGCATGGAGCTGGCCTGTCTTCTGCTGGTGGATCCTCTGCCCTCACATGCCATCAGCAGTACTGGTGAGGACAAAGCCTGCCCAGGTACTCGTCTTTTCAGGCAGGCTGTTACAGAGCTAGATGGGCAAGAGATCCCTGATGGGCTTCTACGTTCTCCTGCCAGTGTGGCAGGGGAGGAGGTGCTGAGTGATGGGATGCAATGGTGAACACTTGAACCACCAACTTGTACCTCATGTTTCCTGCAGGTGCTGTGCTTCCTAGTCCTGTCCACCTGTACATAGGATAGCCACTCTGGCAGCACACACTGTGAAACTTTTCCATGGTTGCCATCTCCCTTCTTGATGCTGGACTCTCCCTGCTGCCTTGGTTGATTATTTCTAGGCTGATGATAATGAGCTAATTCAAGGATGCCAAAATTTTCCTTCCATTAATGCTCCAGCTGAGCTGCCAACACATGCCACATGCATGCAGATGGCTTCCTAGCACAGAGGAGCTGCCTGTGAATGCAAGGGTGTCCCTTTGCTGGTTCACTTGGCAAAGGATTGACATGAGGCTGGAAGAGAGAAAGTGAGACAGGAATATTAGCACCTGTCACCCTGACTGCATTGTAGGGCTGGAGGGGGAGACATACAGCTCTGCTGTAAGAGCAAACTGAGGAGAGGTGATGAGAGAAATCACAGCCACACTTGCAACTGGCTGGGATTGAACCCCTCCTCTGAAAGGAGGATCCCATGGAGTAATGGGCCCCAGGAGAAGGGGCGGAGGGTCTAATGCTGCCTTGTATTTATGTCTGGTTGGCTTAATATGAAGGAGAGGAAGAAGGTGAAACTTCAGGATTGATGACTTAAAAGCTGCTGCTTTTTATTTCTGCTCAATAAATCCTCCATCTCAGAAGCCTGTAAGTGTTTACTTTACTACTGCTCTTTAAGTCAAGCTGCAGCTGCAGCAGCATAGGAGTCCTTAAGCAGAAAGGACCTCACTAGTTTCTTCAGGGAAGGATCTAAGTTGCAAAAGCTTGTGTGCTGACTCCAGTATTATTTAGTGAGCAGATTTCATATCAGCCTATTTCTGACCTACTTCCTACATTTCTGATGTGCATTGTAGTTCAGATTTCAGTCTTGCCGTATCCAGTCTTAGCATTGACACTGGTTGGAGCAGTGGCTGGAGCACCAGACTACCAGGTGGGTGCTGGGTGGCTCAGAGCAAGACATACTCTTGCTGTGCAGCCATCGCAGCATGGAGGGGAATAAACATGGATGATAGCTCTCACCTAGGGTGTGCCACCCTTGCCAAGTGCGCTACAGCAGGAGGAACTATTGCAAGGCACAAATTGAAGGTTTGAGATGAAAGGCAGGGAGGCCGGCAGCTGTCCGATAACAGGATGCTGTTTCTGGCATTGCCAGCTCTCTGTTTCATCATACATTTCGACTATTACAAGAGTGTCTTTAATGGCCAGTCTCATGATGTTGAAAAATTGTTATATCTCAATCTCTACTTAATAAAAGGATTGCAAAGAAAAACGGTAAATATCTATATCCCTTAATGCCAATAAAGTACCCCCAATGTCTTAATATTATATTATGTTTTTTTCAGTTTGCACTGTGATTCTTAAGTGTTGGGTCTTCATTCATAGTACTTGTTAGGAAGATGCTTTATTAGGGGGTTGGTTATTTCTAGACTGATGATAATGAGCTAATTCAAGGATGGCTGAGCAGAAGGGATGCTGTCAGTAGATATCAAAACCAAGCACATAACCTTTGGGACAGTGATTCATGTCCTGTGATGGGCAGGAAATAAAGAGCTGTTTCTTAGCAGCATGGGTGTTGAGGTCCCAGGCTCCATTCCCCATGTCCATGGTGTGCAGTTGGCTAATACCCACCATCTCCACGTTTGGATGTAGTGGCCATGGATCGCTTGCTCAGCTACCAGAACTGTACTGGAGCAGCCAGCCAAAGATTTACATGTGCAGCTTTGTGTTTTCTGATCTCTAGCAGCCTTGACAGACCTTCAAGAAAAACCTGACTCCTTTTTTTTTCCCTTTCTCTCTCTCCTGCAGGATTATACACGAGTGGTGAGTCCAATCATTGATGTTATCAGCCTGGATAATTTTGCCTACCTGGCAGCATCAGCAGATCTGAGGGGAGGTAGGTATAATGAATGGCTTGTGTAAGTTAGGCCTGAGGGATGGTGCATGAAAAATAATTTATGTTCTCTTCATCTTTCCAAGAAAACAGAGTGATGATCTTTCCTGATGAGTTCTCTGAACTCTTTTTCCTGCAACTTGCAAAGTCATATCTTTGCAGTGTTAAAACAAAACCCAGTTAATGTTTTCCTCTTGAGCTTGCATCACTGTTACAACATTTTGCAATTTCAGGGCTTACTTAACTGATTAAACATATCACCATACCCTCCCCTAGACTACCTGTACAGTGGAGCCTGATAGGCACTTCCAGTTGCTGCTCCTATCTGCCAGGCTATCTCATGGCATCTTCTGAAAAGCATTTTCACGTCTCTCTTGGCAGCTGAACCTCCTTGCAGCTCTTCTCATGGTCACCGACAGTGCCTGGTGCTCTTCTCCCTCTTCTGTGGCTGGGGTTCACCACCACACTGCTTGCCTGCCAAAGGCTACTCGTTCTGTGACTACCCTTAACAATGGTATAATGTTAGTGACTATGCTGTGCTCAACTATCCACCACAGGCCAACTATAAATAAGTGGTAGTCTTGAAAGAGGTGATGATTACAGTGTTCTGCAGGCCTTTGTTCCCAGAATATATCACATCCCACAAAGTCCTTTGATTAAAGCCTCATGACTTTGGCAGACAGGGAAGCGTAAGACAGAATGGCCAAAATGCAATTACGTCTCACACTGAGAACACTGCTCTGAAGATACGGAGTGGAACTGAGCAGAGATCTGTAGTGCTAAGGGGTGAGGATTCCAAGACAGAAGTTGGTGGCTTCTTAGCTATGTTAGGATAGACTCTTGCCATTGTGGGTAGACCAGAAGGGAGGTCAGGGAAGGAACGTAGGGATAACCTGTGATACAAAGGTGTAGACTATCACTGAAGCTAATTAATAGAAAAACAATAACAAAACCTATTTGATGTGGTTTTTTTCCTTCTCAGGGTTTGACTGGAGCCTTCACTTTAAGTGGGAGCAGATTCCTATAGAGCAGAAGATGTCCAGAACAGACCCAACTCAATCTATAAGGTAGCTGTCTCTGACAGACCATGTACAGTCTTCCAAATGCCTTTACTAAGCCTTCACCTATATGGGAAGGCGTGCACAGGGACTGCCTTGCTGAGGACGAAATGCCACAGTGTTCACTTGATGATGACAAACTCTTCCTGCTATTTCCTGAATGCATTGAAGTCTATACCCTAATTCTGAGAATATTGTAAGAATAGCAATTATATGCTATAATAGGCTTGTAGGCATGCCACTGCTACAAGCCACCTCTTCTCCTATAAGTTTGTTTTTGTGGTCTCACTCAGCATTCTGAATGCCTTCAGAAACCCTTTTGGGTTTTTTAATTACCTCCATCTTCCAGATGAAGAATTAAGGAATGAAGCAGCTAAACAGTCACCTAGGAGGTGTAAAGCAGACCTGGGAAATGGGTCTTGCCTAATAATTTGGATACGGAATTATCCTCCCCTCCCTAAATATGTGTGTCCATGGATAAAAGAGGCTCTGTTGGCTGGAACAAGTTATTGCCAGCCTTGCTGCTGTGTACATGGCTCTGAGGAATGTAGAGTGTGACAAATCCTGATATAAAAAGTCACAGTGCTTGTCTGTATAGGCAGACAGCTCCCTGTTTGCAACATAAAAGTATCTTTCAACTCCTCTGTGTAATTTGTGAGCTTCTGCTTTGTACTCCAGAAGCAACCAGTGTACTATAACAGCAGAGCAGTACGTTCAGCAAAGTCTCTCACACTGTGTCTACTTGGTGAACACAGTCATCAGACAGTGCCCCTGTCATTCCTTCGCACTGTGCATATTTGTATAAATGCAAAGGCACAGAATTACTCATGTAGTGCTTGCAGGACCATCTGACAAAGGCAGGAGGATGATATAATGAGATGGATCTCAGAAGCCTGCTGCAGGTTCATGTCCCAGCTCTACTATTTTTCTCTTTTAAATGAGATATGATTTGTCAGGCCTGGACAGATTGTCCCCCGTCTAAAATGAAGATGGTGGTGCTACATATTGTCCTGGTTTTGGCTGGGATAGAGTTAATTCTCTTCCTCATAGCTGGTATAGTGCTTTGCATTTGTGTTGGATTTGGGATGAAAATAATGTTGATAACACACTGATGTTTTTAGTTGTTGCTAAGCAGACAAGGACTGTCCAGCTTCTCATACTCTGGCTTGCCAGCAAGAAGGCTGGGGGTGCACAAGAAATTGAGAGGGGACACAGCCAGGACAGCTGACCCAAACTAGCCAAAGGGCTATTCCATACCATTCCATCAAGACATCATGCCTAGTATATAAAAGGGGGGAGTTGGCCGGGGAGACGCTCCTGCTTGGGAACTAACTGGGCATTGGTCAGCAGGTAGTAAGCAATTGTGCTATGTATCACGTGTTTTGTATATTCTTTTATCATTAGTATTATCTTTTTTTTTTTTTTGCTATTCCATACCATTCCATCAAGACATCATGCCTAGTATATAAAAGGGGGGAGTTGGCCGGGGAGACGCTCCTGCTTGGGAACTAACTGGGCATTGGTCAGCAGGTAGTAAGCAATTGTGCTATGTATCACGTGTTTTGTATATTCTTTTATCATTAGTATTATAATTTTTTTTTTTTTTTTTTTCCTGTCCTATGAAACTGTCTTTATCTCAACCCACGACTTCTACTTTTTTTTCTAATTCTCATCCCCATCCTGCAGGGGGGTGAGCAAATGGCTGTGTATTATACTTGTGATTATTTCGTGTGGGCTTGTGTTTTCTTTTCCAGAACCCCTGTCATAGCAGGAGGCATCTTTGTGATCAACAAGTCCTGGTTTAACCACCTGGGAAAATATGACACTCAAATGGACATCTGGGGAGGAGAAAATTTTGGTAAGTTTAGGGTGTTTCAGTGGAATGACACACTAATGCAGTACTACTTCCAAGTCTTCATCACCTACCAGAACACTCCTTTTGAGAGATCTGATCTGCATGTAAGGCTGGGGACATGGTCAGGTAATCCCCGTGTCAGTCAGAATTGTATCACTGTCAGCTTTGTGCAAAGTAAATGGAGGCTTTTTGCAATCAGGGCTATCACTCTCTCTTACAGGCATATGCACTATTATACAGGTGCTTCCACAGTACAAGTAAGAAAGAGGAGCCTCCTGATATTTAAATGGTTGCTTGTTTTTGGAGAATATTCCTCCAGCCCTTCACGTGAGAGTCTGTGTTGCCCCAGCTCTGAAGTGGACAGTCACTCCTATGCTCTCTTCTCATACCTGTTCCTTTTTCCCAGATAAGTCTGAGTTGCTCTCCCAGCTTGATAGATGTTTTTCCTAATAAAACGAGCCTCTTTGTAAGCAGAATTTGGGTACAAATAGATTCAGAATGCAAACATTTAGAAGCAGACTAGGGTGTCACAAACATCTGAGGAATTCGGAGGCCCAGGATAGTGTGTCCACTCAAGTGCTGTTATCTTATAGGGCATGGTGCTGAAACCCATCTCCTTACACTTCATGGTGGCACAGATATTCCAGGCATCTCTCTTTGCCCCCTGTGAAGGGATTCTGCAGTGTCACCAGGTGTTAGGGACAAAAGGAAGAAAAGTATTGAAAAAGAGGTTCACAGAGACCTCAAGTATGCGGGGCATTCATTTAGAAATGATGCAGGTGCAGCTGAAGAGATAAAAGCCTTACTTTGTTCTGCAGTCAACTTAAATAGACTTTTCTGTAGCTGCCAAAAAATTATTCTGTTTCTACAGTTTCCATAAATGTCACAGATTTGTAAATAAATCCCTTTTAAGAATAATTTACATGGTGTTTTCTAGCACCTAGAGGACCAATTAGAAAGAAAGAAATAGGAAAAGAAAACCTTTGTTTCTCTGAACACAGCTGGGAGAGCTGCGTCCTTCCGAAATGCTCTCTGAAACCAGAAATAATATTTTTGTCTGATGAGAGAATATCAAGGTACCACTTTTTTAAAACAAAGTCTCTAATGAGTGCTTGTCTTCTCTGTTTTCCAAGGTCTTGCTTCAGTTTTATGATATTCATGATATTAGAAAGAGATATTAAATGGGGCTTGCATTGGGATCTCAGCAGTGCTAGTAGCATCAGCTAAGCACTGTAGGCAGAAGTGACAGGCAGCCTTTAGCCAGGCATGAAGATCCCCTCTCCCATATCCCTCAGACTCCTCTGCATAGACAAACTCAACTCCTTGCTGTCACTAGCCCTGCTCTAGTTGCAGAGCCAGCCATTTGGCCATCTGGCCAGCCTCTGAGCCGCAACTGTGTAAAAGCTGTAAACCCCAAAGACGGAGAAAGAATATTTCTTCAGGCTTTCGGTTGTCTGCTTCTGCCCACCTGGGAGCCCAGTGGTGGTGTTTGGTGCGTATGTCAGTAGCTCAATGCTAAGCAGAGCTCTCTGCCATAAGTGGCAGTAAATTACCTGCACACCCACAGCTCTTCTTGCACGTAGAGCTGATCGAAACTTCCACAGAATTGCTTCATTCTCCTTCAAATTCCTTTTGTAAAGCCTGGCAATGGCTGGGCCAGGCTGTATGGGACTGGGCCAGGTGTACAGGGCTTGCCAGTTTTGCCTTGTTGTGTGGTTTCCCTGTAAGTTCATTGTCTCCCATCACTTGTCGCGTATTCTGTACCTCCACTCTTCGCTTAAGAGGGCAAAGGTAAGTGCACAATGCTGTGTTTGATGGGGCCTGTCCCTGAGCTGCATTGCCACACCACTACTGTGACGATGGCAGTGGGAAGCTATTTTAAAAGCAAAACAGATTAGTTTTGGTTTTTAAAGCTAACTTTTGTTCAGCTCTTCAGCATAATGTGAGTCAACAAATCAAACCAGTGACTTCTACATCGAGCCTGTTGCTGTTGCATGGCAGAGGGGTAGAAACCAACCTGTACTTGACAACAAAAAGTATTAATTTTCCTTGAAGTATTCAGAATAGTTAATTTACTCTCTTAAAAACAGTTTTCCATACTTAATTGAAAATTAGATTTTGTGGTCAAGGAAAAATGTTGATAATGTTCTGAAACACTATTTTTACTACAAATCACAATTTTGAATGGAAAGGAACTGTTTGGATAAGGTCACCATTTTCAGGTGAGGTGGGAGAGTGATTCTGACTAATCCGAGTGGGTGAGATGGGCCATTCCCTGCTCATGAAGGCCATTTTTAATAAATGTCATCTTTGAAACTTTTTTCCTGTGAGGAAACAGGATAAAAGGGTATATGGGAAGGGCACAGAGCCAGACAAGCTCTACACACAGAGCAAGTACACAGAAATGATCAGGCAGCAATTACCAGCTGCCTAAATATTCTTCCAGCTGGATGTGAGCTGTGATGGGGAAAAGCCACAGTGATTAAGTCATTTAAAACACGTATGGACTAGGTCACATCCTGGAAAATAATACAGCAAAAAGTTCTCCTATGCTTTCCATCAGAGGATGGATGAAAGTCCTTAATAAGCTATGTTTGATCTCCATTTTCTCTTCTGTGCTCAAGCTCTGCGTTCTTTCACCTCCTTTTTGAAGAACTCTGTCATTTACAAACCTGGACATGCAGTCTGTCTGTGTGTCTAAGGTATCAATATGGGATGAGGAGTCCTCTCTCGGGAAATGGACATCACTTTAAGTCACACATGCTAGATTGAGAGTTTTGTTTTTGTTATAGGCCGGAGTGAGTCAGAACTTTATTTCAGGAGAGCATATGCCAGCTGGACACACCACCAGACAGAAACTTATGTTTTGGCCTTTTTTTTTCCTTTTTAAAGCCCTTCCTCTCTTCGAAGCTGGAACTCCCTGTTGAAAAGAGACTGAAATAAGCTCTAGGAAGGAATCAGAGAGAGACGAGAGCTAGTAAGAAATGCCACAAAATACAGTCTAATAAAATGATTCTTTACTTAGAAGCTAGATTAAATACACACTCTACACCAAAACACACTGTTTAAACAACCTTTCCCAGGAGCTAGAGAGGGAAGCTATGGAGAAAGATGAAGATTGGGAAGATGTTAGTATGTGTACATGCTTTGAAACAGCTATTAGATCCGGATACATAATTTCTTTTTCATTTCTAAACATCAGAGCACCTTAATTCAGGCATTACTGGAGGGAGATCCTAACTGAGTGAAGTTTTTGAAGTAATCAGTCTACATAATCTGAAGCCCTTTTGGTAAGGACTACCAAACTACCCAGCTAATTTTCATTTTTCTTCTTCCTTCTTCTCTTCTCACTGTCACTTGAAATGCAAGTGGAAAACCCCTCAGGTGTGGCAGTGATTAAACTTGCAAGGACAGACCTGTAAGCTTTAGCAGGGTCACATCTCTTCTGTGATGCTAATAAGTGCCTGTACATCAAAGATCCATGTTCTTCTAATCCTTTAACAAAATGTTGAATTTAGCTTCAGGACCAGCTGAATTTCTTCAAGTAGCAGGGTTCTCTCCATATTTTTATAGTTTCACTCTTAGACTGATTTCTGCTCTCAGTAGCTCCCCCAGCAGAGGCAACTGGCGACAAACTCTAACCCAGTCATCCACTTCTTTGGTTTTTTGTATTAACAGGGCCAAGCAGAACAAGAACAACAACATATTGTAGGATGGATAACATGGAGGAATGAGGGACAGGACTCTGCTCACTTCCTATGCCCTCATCTTGTTCTCTTCTTTCTCCTTGTCTCCTAAACTCCCTTTCTTCCTCACATGATTTGCTTTACATGGTGAATACTTCTTTTTTTCTTTCATCCATGTGCCGGGCTGGAGAGTTACAGAAGTCCAAAACAAAGTGGGTGTGGGTGTGATCTCTGTTGCCAAATGCCATCCTGAAGGCCTGACAGCAACTACAAGGACCTGGTCAGAGGGAAAGGTGATTCAGTGAAATGCTTGGGGGACCAAAGAGAGGACTGGGACTGGAGAAGGCTAGGAAGTCTCTGAGGCACAAGGGTGCCTCCATTTTAACAAAGGGAGGACAGTTTTTCCACTCACTATGGCATCACTTTTTCTGGTTTTGCTGTTGCAGGCAATACATCTAGAACAGAAGGGCAAGGTTTTCAGGTGCACTGCTGAAGTTGTCCTTCTTGGAAATGCTGCCGATCTGCCTGCAGCTGTATGACTCTTGGGGTCTCTTTCAGAGCTCTCTTTCCGAGTGTGGATGTGCGGTGGCAGCTTGGAGATCGTTCCCTGCAGTCGAGTGGGACACGTGTTCAGGAAGCGCCATCCCTATGACTTCCCTGAGGGCAATGCACTGACTTACATCAAGTAGGTGTTGGGTAGTTCAGCGAGGTCACCTTGATGTTGGGCATGTCTAAATAAATCTGAATTCTTTGTTGTCTTTCTCCCTGATGATAGAAGAGAACAGCATGTGGCTTAACATCTGTTCTCAAGGGAAAGACGAGTTGCTATTTTCTGTGAACAAAACCTGTGCCCCTCTCTGTTGTTTGTATTAGTGTGTCTTGTTCTTCCTCAGTCTGCAATGGAGGGGGGGAGCAGTACCCCAGAGAGAGACCCTGGCCATTCATGGATACTGCCCTATGACATGTGCCTGTGTATCAGCAGTCCTTAGTCATCTCTGTTGGCTCTGAGCTGCTTTTGAGTCCAGACATCCTACTGAGCTGTATGTGCTCTGACACAAGCCCTAAGGACAACTTCCACTGCAGGACAGATGGAAAGAAAAAAAAGATGAGACAAAGTGCTTCACAATGAGAGTGGTTAAGCACTGGTGCAGGGCCCCAGAGAGGTGGCGAAACCTCCATCCCTGGAGGTTTCAAAACTCAACCAGACAAGACCCTGAACAGCATAACCTAACCTGAAAGTAGACTGCTTTGGGCAGGAGGTTGGACCAGGTGATACCTAGAGGTACTTTCCAAGCTGAATTATTCCATGACATTATTCTAATCTGAGGAAAGGGATACTGTAAAGCAGGCTAATAGTGACAGTTGGTCCAGGTGACTCTGCAGAGGGAGCATGTGTGAAAAAATCATGGTAAACTATGGCTGTTAAAATTTTAACTTCTGAACTGAAGCATCCTTGCAAGGCTTTGTAGACTTAACACATTCAATCTATATCCATATGTACTGCCCACTGTGTTTCATGTTTGCCCACTCCCTCCTGGCAGACAGGCCCTGGGTCTGCCCACCCAGTGCCTGCTCACTGGAGGGTCAGGTCCTCCAGCAGCACTCAGCAAAGTATTTCCTCATCCCCGTGCAGGAACACCAAGCGCACAGCAGAGGTGTGGATGGATGAATACAAGCAGTACTACTATGAGGCCCGGCCATCTGCCATTGGGAAGTTGTTTGGAAGGTAAGCTGCCCCCAAACCTAAGTAGCAGGGCTCTGGTAAGCCCCCTGCTAGCAAGAAACAGTTTTTGGATCCTGTCTGGTGCTAAGTGTGGGAAATAGAGATGCTCTGAATGGCTGACTTATCAGGGAGGTTGTGGCTCGAGTGTCTGCATAACAAGGTTTGCTTCTAGTTCACTTTATTTTTCCCCGAGTAACCCTGCATAAATCATTTGTTAGGAGAAGGCCGAAGGGATGTGTAATGAAATTAAAAGGCCAAACATTTTAAGTGGATAGATAAGAATATTTTCTAACACAGCATGCAGCTGCTCTGGAAATGTGAGCTATGCAGTTACTAGAGCTTGATCCAAAGTTCCTGTGTGGATGCAGAATCTTGGGGCAAGCTTGGCTAGCTGGCACATGGGGCAGGTTGCACTTGGTGCACTCCCCTCTTTCCTGATGAGTGGATGGGTGGTTTGCCTGGTTTGTAGGGCAGGAGAGAGCATGGCCAATGGTGAGACATCTCTTGTAGAAACACAGTCTGGTTGTGACTCATCTCCAGCACCTGCTGAGACCACTTCTGTGCAGAATTGTGCTCCTTACAGCACCTTTGCTAAAGCTGTCCCCAGGCCACATAGGATTTGCTGTTACAGGCTTAAGCGTTCTTTGTGACCTAGAAATCAGTGATAGACACAAAAACCTAGGAGGAGGGAAGAGCTTGCTCTCTGTGCTAACAAACCCTTATAACTCCCAAATAAACATAAAAAAATCCCAGGAGTGGTGTATATCCATGGGTTATATCTGCCTGCGAACAAGTGACTATTGTATCAGCTTAAGGACTTGGCAAATATGGTTGTATCTCAGATGTGTAGCTACATGGACTGGGTAATGATGCATTTTCTGATTATTTGATGACAAGCAGGTTTGGTCTGATCCACACACACTTTTTTGCTGTACATCGTGCTTTATTATCATGATACATTACATATTTTTGTACAAAGAGCTTTGCCTACCTAATTTATTTGTCTTTGAGCTAAGTGCAGCAGCTGGGCCGGGGCCAAATAGCAAGTAACCCTGCTGCTTTTGAAAGGAAACCAGACTATTGCATATTGGATATGGGTATATTGCTAATGTGTTTTAGGGCCAAAGCCTGCAGTTCTTGTTCACACAGACTTCCTAGTGGCTTTACTGGCAGCATTGGCTGAATAAGAGCTGGAGCAGAGGATTTGATTTTGGGCAATGTCTTGACCTGTAGTAACATCCCCGTGAACCTGCATTGAGTCTAGATTTTAGAATGCAAATGCCTGTGACACCATCATTGTCAACTGGGCCTAAAATGGACCCTCCTTCCCCACAATTTTGATGTGAATATAGGATCTAAGTACATTCTCCTGAGGTATGGACAGTACGGTGGCCTCTGTGAGCTGAGGATGGCAAGGAGCATGGGTACAGCTGAAAGTCCTTTCCAACAGGCAAATGTAGTGGTATAGCTTGAAGAGGAGAATCCCTAATGTCACTGCTCAGCAGGACTGCTTGAGGGAAGTTTTCTTCTTCAGCCAGCTAAAGCCAAGCAAATTAGCAGTGGGAGGACTGCTGCAGCAGTTGCCAGGATGCCGAGTTAATTTCCGCTTATACTGCTCCCTTTTCCCAAAACTGCCTAAGAACATAAAATTACGTTCTTTAGGTGTGAAATCCAACCTGAGCCTAGAGGTGCTGCTGTGTTCCCTCACCTCTAGCATACACAGATTAACCATTTATATATTCTGAGCACCAACACTTTCTAGGCCTTTTCAGGAGCTGATGGTTATGCAAGTTTAATGGTATGCCTGTACAGGGGCACTCAGAGGCAGAAACCCTTTCATGGTCCTACAGAAGTTTTTCTGCAATGTATTATTTAACACTGTAGGACCTGGGCCCTGCCATCGTTCTGAGCCAAAGGAAGTGCAAGAATTACTCTTTGAAGGTGTTTATGTCTTCTGTTTCCTGCCACTTGCCTCTCTCCTCCTTTTTACCTCGGGTCACTGCTAGTGCTCTGAACCCAGCAGCAACTAGGTGGGTGCCCTGGTTTCAGCTGGGATAGAGTTAATTTTCTTCCTGATAGCTGGTACAGTGCTGTTCTTTGGATTTGGAATGGAAATAATGTTGATAACACATTGATGTTTTTAGCTGTTGCTAAGCAGTCAAAGACATTTCAACTTCCCATGCTCTGGCCTGCCAGCAAGAAGGCTGGGGGTGCACGGGGAGCTGGGAGGGGGCACGGCCAGGACAGCTGACCCCAACTGGCCAAAGGACTATTCCATACCATGTGATGTTGTGCTCAGTATATAAACTGGGGGAGTTGGCCAGGGAGGTGCTGTGGCTCAGGAACTAACTGGGCATCGGCTGGCAGGTGGTGAGCAACTGTGCTGTACATCACTTGTTTCGTATATTCTTTTGTCATTATTATTATTATCATAATTCTTCTTCTATTTTTCCACCCATCCTATTAAACTGTGTTTATCTCAACCCACGAGTTCTACCCCCATTTTTTCAGTTCTCTCCCGCATCATGCTGGGCCAGGGGGAGGGTGAGTGAATGGCTGTGTCGTCGTTTTAGCTACCTGCTGGGTTAAACCACAACAGTGGGAGAATGAGTAAGGGGGGAAAGTCATATAGGCTCCCTCAGACCTCCTGACCAATCTTCATTGTTCCCTCCCTCCTGTTCACTACTTTATCCTCAACAACCTGCCTGTGTTTCCAGTGTTGCAGACCGAGTGGAGCAGCGGCGCAAACTGAATTGTAAATCCTTCCAGTGGTATCTGGAGAATGTCTACCCCGAGCTCAAGTGAGTCAGTTCTCCACTTGTAGAAATCTCTGAAGGATCTGGGAGGTGGGTCACAACAAGAAGCTGAGCCTTGGCCGCAGCAGGCAAAAGAGAGATTTAATGCTTGGAAATTGTTTCCCTCTGTTCTTCTTTTTGGTGAGAAACCTCCTATGATTTTCTGGCTTGTATCATCACAACAACTGCAAAAGTTTTTTTGCTCCTGCCTCTGGGAACCCTCTGCTCTGCTCCATAGAGCCTTCCCTCAGAGATGTGCAACAGTGGTGTTTTTGGAGGTGCAGGGTGTAGAGAAGTGCCAGAGAGCTACATCCATCCCCATTAAGGTTTGGTCTCTGCCTCTTGCCTGGAGGTAGTTGAGCCAAGTAGAGCTGGAGAGCCTCAGTGCAGAGCTGCAGGTGGTTCAGAGAAAGCCTTGGTGAATGCCAGAACCAGCTGTGCCTGTGGCTTCCCCTGCCTCAGGTCAGGATGCAGCAGTGCTGCAGCATTGCTCTGCTGGGAGATAACCTGGATAGAGCTGTGTTGTTAGCATTTGCTAGCTAACACACCCTGGCAACACATCTTTACATCTCAGTCAAGCAAAGTCTGCAGCTAACATGGGTCAAGGCTAAAACATCCAGCTGTAGTCTGGCCTTGATAGATCTTTCCTGTATGGCTACCAATGAGGCAGTGAATATATGCTAGCACTGGGGGGAAGACTCTGGAAAAGGGTGAGGCAGAAGCAGATAAATCAGTGTAGATATGGCTTTTTACTAGCAATGGCCTCTTTTGGAAGAGACATCACACTGAACTGCTTTGGGTGCACCTAAAGCACCTTATGCCTTCTGAAGCAAAAGGGTACCAGCCCTCTGACCAGGTTGACTTTTGCCTCCTCCAGGCATTTCCAGTGGATAGCATGATGTTGTTCATTTTCTGGCAAATAAAGGGGACTGTGTTTCAGTAAGGGGCCAGTTGAGCCCTTCCAACTGTTGTGTACTTTGGACATTTCTGTGTATGAAGTGCCATGCAACTGTCATTTTATCTCAAGGGTTCCTGAAAAGGAGCTGATTCCAGGAATAATTAAACAAGGAGGAAACTGCCTGGAGTCTAGGGCACAGGATACCACAGGGAATACATTGACTGGCATGGGAATCTGTAAAGGAACAGTGAACAATCCACCTGTCACTCAGGTAAGGCAGGCTTCAGTTTGGTGCTTTGCTCCTGCTTCTGCCCTTTTTATTACCGGTGAATGACAAGGCTTCTCTGTCCTGGATGGCGTTGTACAGAGGTGAATGAAGGTAGAATTTGACCCTGTTAATGATTTTAATAGTAAGAAAAAGAAGCTGTGCCCATCTCATAGAGCTTTGTTGGCTCAACAGACCCAGCAGTCAGGCATAGAGTGGAAAGGCTTTCATCACTCAAAGGCAACAGGTAGCACTTGGAAGCTCAAGGGTGTGACTGAGTCGGTGCAGTAGGTGTGTGACCTGGGTTTGAGTTATGTGGCTGTTCCCACTCAGACCGTTGCCTGGGTGTGCTCTGTTTCATCATCCAACCCATGAGAACTGGTCCTGGGGTGTGCTTGGCTAGTACCCTGGCACGTGGGTAAGAGATTTTCCCAGGATCAGAAACATTCCGTGGTCTGCCAGTTCAGCTGTAGCTGCAGATGGCTTGAATTGTGCTGTTTTACAGATGCGTTTCAGTGTAAAGCCCAAATAGAGTTTAAATAGGCAAGACCCCAGCTGCAGTAATTTGGTGCAGCTCTCCTAACTGCAGTGGAGCTGTGCTGGTTTATACCAGCTGAGGATCTGCACTCAGCCTCTTCTTTTGGTGACTGAAAGCAGCAGGGAAGTAGCTTGAGAAACTTAAGGGTCACAGTACGATATTTTATGCCAGAAAATACATATTCACATCTGTTAACTGTTGGAAACCAGTTTGCAGCCAACATTCAACATGCCATTTAATCTGACTCATTGCTCCATGTCATTACTGTTTGAAATCTCTGAAAATCACTGCATTTTGTATTTCTTCCTCGAGGAAAGTATAATAGTAATAGCTGATTGGATCAGGTATCTGTCTAGTGAGATGAGGCAAAAATGAAGTGACTTACGCTTTATGTGTGCTGGTGTTATATGTTAGCCCATGGATATGCTTGCATGTGTTTTTCTTTGCTTGACAATCTCTCGGTCCCAGATACCTGTTACAGAATGTGTCAGCTATGTAAAATATGCAGAAGCAGTTGCATGTCATGTAAATCAGGGGTTGGGATCCTCCCTGCTTTGTAGGCCTAAATAAATCTGTAAAGCTGCAGAGCAGGGAGTTGCATGGGATCCAAGGTTAATCAGACAGCTCAGATGGTCAGGGGAGCCAGCTGCAGGCTTTGAAATAGTCATGATGCACCAAGCCTGAGCATAAACTTCTGATCAGATGAAGACTGCTGCCATAGTCTTCCCTGGGAGCCTTTGGTAAAAGTTGAACAAAGGATACAATTTTTTTAAATACCTGATAGAAAAAACTCTTTCTCCTTCATCTGATCACCATTATGATCCTAATGGAATCTTTCTTTTTCTTATGCCAAAGGAGTGGGTATTCAGTGACCCTCTAATTAGACAGCAGGACAAGTGTCTTTCCATTACCTCCTTCTCTACTGGCTCTCAAATCACACTGGAAGCCTGCAATCAAAAAGACGGCAGACAGGTAGGTAACATAGGTAACATACCAGTGTTCCTACATCGGTGCAGCCTGCAGGGGCAAACCTAGTACTATCAAAGTGTACAAAAGCCCCTTCCATCTTCTGCATCTCCCTCTCTGGTGTGTTTCATGAGCTTGGATGTATGAGATTGCCTGCAACCAAAGCAGGGAGCACAGACCACACTAGTGTGTGGGTGTCTGCTCTGCCAGGGCCCTCGGCAGCATGGTAAGCTCCAGCTCAGTAGCACCCTGACCTCACTCCTTGGGTACATTTATGTTCATCTGGATCGGTGCATGGATGGAGCACAGCATCAGAGCAGGGTAGATAAGCAGCAAATGCTTTGAGATACCCAGGGAAGGACGGTGTGTGCTGTCATTTGTTTACTTATTTGGAAGTCAGGGTACTGTATTCTTTGTGATGTCTTTGGACATGTGAACAGACCTTTAAAACTGAGTGTGTGCAACTCATTTGAGAAATACCACCTGACATGAAGCACCGTATGTTCCACCCAAACTGCTCCCGGGGGAAAAATACACAGCAGTAGTGTTCCCAACAAAACGCAGAGTTCCCAACAAAATGCAGCTCTGTGAATCTTACGCAGTTTCCAAGATATGTATCCCTGATCTGTCAGGACACAAAAGTCATTTTGCTTTACAGCACAAGGTAAGAGATGGCCTCTGTGATGGCCAGGGTGCCTTCACAGAGATGTGATGTGCCTTTTTATCACAACCGGGCAAAACACAACAGGTGACAACGCAGCACTGGTGGACAGTGGACTGGGCTTGTTTCATCCCTAGTTCCTGTGCTTCCCCCTACACCAAGGCAGAACACATTTTTGGTCATCTAAGGCTATGCTGGCTCTGTGTTTTCTGACACATCTATTGTTTTGCTAGCCCAAAGGTAAGACATGGCTCAGCTTGCTACCAGTCCTCAGCAGCATCCTCTTTTGTCAGTACTGTTTAATGCTATACAAATCTCTGAATATAGTTCTTCCTGAAATCCAGGAAGCACTGAAATCCAGTCTTGCCCATTTATGGAAAGCCTGTGTAGACTTTCCACTGGAGGGTTGGTTAATGCAGAAATGTGTTGAAGAATTGTCACCATGACTAGGCTGGGAAAACTCTGACTTCGGATTAGCCTTGCAAGGATATCCCAGGTGGGCTGTGCTTGCCTGCTCCTTTTTCTTGTTGGTAATCACTCACCCCCTTGCTGTGTAATTAGGTCATTTAGCTACCCTTAGGTACTTTGCAGCATTTTGCTCCCTAGCAGCAGAGAGGACTCTAGCAGCTGCCAAAATCAGATGTCTTTCCCCGCCTTCCCTGTCATGGAAGGACAGCAGTCCCCTGAAGAGGGGTGGAGTGCAAGCCCTATTAGCCAGAAGAGAGATTAAGCCACACTAACACAAGCAGGCTCATTCTGCTGCTGGAGTAGGATTTATTGAGCCTTGATGTGTTGATTATATACAGGCTTATTATAAAGACATGCACACACACTTAAGAATGTGAGCTGTTGTTTTCCATTACCTTACGTGAACAAACTGCACTTAAGTCAAGGACTTGACCTAGCAAATGATTTAGCCAACTGACTGTAAGCAAAGGTTTTGTTTAAATATTTCAAATAATCAGAGACTGATCTGAATCACAGCTGCCATTCCAAACCACCTTGCAGCTGAAAGGGTGAAGTGGGGATGAGCTGGGAGAAGTGTATTTGAATTTTTAATCTAATTTGGGTTTAAATACTCTGAAATGTTGGGGGTTTTTTGGAAGTTCCAAACTCCCATTTTAGATTTCTACTTATAAAGCCAGTTCTACTTGCAATGTTCAGGTTTGTTGTGTTCTTGGGGAGCAATGTTATGGTCCCTTCCTTCCATAAATACAACAGTAATTGTTGTTAATACTGACATTGGATTGTAATGAGCTCAAATGCAGTCATCTTTGCAAATGATCCCATTGTCTCTCCTCCATCTCTTTTCTAGAGGGGCCACCTGCATCTAATGCAATGTTTTCTGCTTACTTTGGGAACTGGCTTTTTCTCTGCTGGGTCCTAGCTAGAGTGGAGAGTGAATCTAACAACGTTTATGGGTGTCATCTGAGAGTGTATATCTGGGCTGACAAGGCATGTTTCTTGCAACAGAGAGCCAAGACAGAGAGGGAGTCTTGTTCTTCCTGGGTTGGCAGCTTGCAGAACCCCCTGGCTGGGATGTCACCCAAGCTCAGCTCCTGATATTTGGGAGGTTGAGTTTCAAGGAGATGGCTACTGCTGTAGAAACTTTAAAGTGTGAGATGAAAGATGAAAGAGCAAAGCTGGGGGGAACAAAATCCCTCAGTTGCCCTACAACTTGCCTGTTTCCCTGTGGGTACTCACAGCTGAAAGCATGAGCAGTGAGGGGAGAGCAGTGTTTTTAAACTACACACGAGTGTAGCCACTCTTCAGTTCAAGTGGGCTTCTCAGAAAGTTGGAGGGGCTGAGTGGGAGTGGAGGAAGGGAAGTTGAGCTACTTCAGAGAGGTGGAGGTGGCACGCAAGAGCCCCGAGTAGGTGGTCTGAGTGGAACGGGGTGAGTCTGGGCAATGTGCATCACACATACAGTATCTTAAGAGGAGACAGTGGCATGACGAAAGCCCAGCTTTGAACGTCTCTGGTGTCACCATCATCAGAGGTTTGTGGTGGAAGACTTTTGGACTTTTCTGGATCTATGTCTGAGTGGTGCAAAAGCAAGATTTCTGGCAAAAGGTGGGGCACGTGATGGCTTCATTTTTTAGTGTCACCAGAGCAAATTAGTCAGATCCTTACAACAGCACCATACAGCTTCTAAAGTTGCTTTCTGCTTTCAAACACACTGATTCTGTGCCCATGCTACACAGCTGTGGTGCATTAAGCGTGTCCAAAGAGCAGGTAATTTTGTTGTTATCTTCGAGTGCTAACAACAGTCCATCTAACATATATGTAATACTCTAGCAGAGGATTTACAGTATTATGAGCTGTATCTAGAGTATTACTTCAAAATAAGTCTAGAACTTTGCAAGTAGGAGGATACGAGGAATCGTCAAAATTTAGATGGTTTTCAGTTCAGTCAGGCTATTCTCCCTTGGGTTGAAAGGAACTAGGAACAAAATCTATTTGGCACCATGATCCCATTGATCATTCAACAGCAACAACTGGCACTGCTAGCAGAAGACCAGCCAAGAGCTATTCTGCATAAGCAGAACAGGATTTCAAACCAGATGGATTTTATCCATAATGTTATTTGGAGAATAGCATTTTTTGCTTGAATGCACAATAAATTACTGCCTTTTGCTTTGGTTTTGGCTCTGACTGACAGTGGGAGTGGCATTTTAATTTGTATTATAGTGAGGACAAATAGAAGGCAAAGTGAGAGTCAGACACTAAAACAAGACGATGAAAATGAGAAACGCTGGCACAGTATTTCCCAACAGAACAAGCAGCGTGCTGAGAAATCCTATTAAACAGCCATATTTCATTAAAATGTGCTGAAGGAATGTGACCCCAGCTTGAAAATGAGGACGCTACGTTTTCTTGTGAGACAAACAGTATTTGAAGTCCTCTGTGCCTTTGGACGTGATTGGGAAGTTTTTCTCACCTTGCTTCTCAGTGTATCATACTATCCAAAGTGCAGACAAATGCAACTTTATATAGACTATCAGAAAAGAGGATTGAATACCTGTCTCTTCTGGAAGCACCTGACTTTTGATTACCCTGAAAAATTACACTAGTGTAAAGACTTTCAGCTTTTGTATATATTTGGTAGAAGAGGACTGGCTATTTCTGACTTTTCTCTTAGTAATTGCATGTGGAGTGCTGCAATCCAGTCACCTCAAAGTACTTTACAATGATAGATAATAAAGATGGAGAAAGAGCTTTACAAAAGAGTGGGGAAATTTTTGGTCGACATTGGGGAAGAAGACCAAGACACGATATTTCAAAGAAAATATGGATTCTTGTTTTTCCATCTCCACTCCAAACCTGGTGTGACTGGTAAACTGTATTGCCTCCATCTTCCACAAGAAAGGAAGGATGGAGGTAGATTTTCAAGCCAAAATTTTTCAGATTGTGTAATCCTTCTATCTTCCAAAAGCTTTCCTTCCAAGTGCAGGCCAGTCATAATGTCTGGGTGTAGGGAGAGGACTCCCTGTAATGTTTGGCTGTGTATGCAGGAGGTGTCTGCTCTGTTTGTTTGTTTTTCCTAAAGATGGGCATCATCACTGTTATTTAAAAGTCAGCTATCCAGGCTCCCCTTGTGGTCTGTGGAGAAAGCTGGGCCCTCCCAGAAGGTGCTTGTACCTTGGACCCCTCCATAAGTATGTCACCAGCTGACTAGTTTAGACTAAGTTGCGCAGCTCTGAGCTGGCTGACAGTGGGAGATGAGCATCCTATCTCCTGTTTCCACCCATTCCTACTGCCCGCCCTCTGATGTGTCCCTACAGGGTTAAGTATTGGGCTGTCCTCGGTAATCCTGTGGTCGGGCAGGGGGGTGCTGTGAAAGGATTAGGTGAAGTTAGGGGAATTGCTCTGGTGTCTCACAGAGGACAGCAAAGCACAGTTTCTGTCCAGAAAGGATAGAATACATAATTCTGAAAATACCACTTTCATGTGAGATGAGGAGCCCTACTTTGGTTTTTACTGTCAGTACACTTTATAATAGCTCCATGCATGGCACCTTCCTGCAGCCCAGATGAGCCTTGTACTCAACTCTGTCACCTTTTCAGCATTTCTCCTCCCCCTTCCCCATCCTTGCCCCACTCTCTGTTGAACATAGGGATCCAGGGTGACTTGAAATGCTGGGCTTTCCAGTGGTGTGATTCACTGGGAAGCTGATTGATTTGTTGTAGCTTGTTAGCAGCAGAAAATGCGCTCTGGTGAGTTTTGCTGGTGTTCTGCTGTGTCTGTTGCTGTAGGCTCTCCCTACAGACATCACAGTGGGTACCTGCTAAGCATGGTGAGATGACACGGCAGCGGGTCTCTGATCTGGAGGAATAACATAAGCGAGCCTCCCAGTGGTGCTAGTTTTCTCCTGAACGTCTAGTGGGGGAGAAGAAAATCAGTGTCTCTTGGTGATTGCCCTTGTCTTCCATCTCAGATCTCGTAACAGCATACTCCTTTACAGCAGGGTCTTCTGGTGAGCTACGGGGTATGTGGGAGAGACGGCTGGCAGGCATACTCTAGCTCATGCAGAGAGGAAGGTGAAGGAGGAGGCTGGCAATTCACAAGTACAGAGAGGCAGGGGGAGAGTGGAGGACCAGGAAGAGTTTCGCTTTGCACAGTAAGGTGTGCTTTGGAGAAGGTCAAGAGGCTCTTCACCGAGGTGTCTGTGACCCTGGGAAACAGTGGTGGGGAGGCCATTGTGCAGAGGTCGCACCAGCTGGGCACAGTGTGCCGCTTTCCGGGGGAGAAGACCTCCTGCTTTCCACTCCATCATTACAGCTGCTGCTTTATGGTATTAAGTCTTCCTCAGCTGTTTGCAGGGAGGCTTCTGCCAGATGAGAGCCAGATGGCTCTGGGACCTGTGTAGGCATGGGGTTGCAGCAGCTGGTGAGGGCACTGCAGTGCACAGACTGCATTGTATCTTCCTCTCCACCATCACTACATTCCTCTGCCCCCTATTAAAACCAGCTCTCCTTTACTGGTATCCTGTCAGTCAGGGCTAGCAGCGCTGCCAAAGTGATCCTGGCTCTGGTATTTAGTCCTGAAGGAATATGTGATACAGAAGCAACAGATTACTCCGGGCTTTGCGACTGCTCTGCCCTCCAAGAAACAGAACCAGCACACAGATTTGGAGGAGAGCTGACAGCAATATGTGAACATAACTGGATGTCTTAAACCACGCAGCATGTGGCAATCTGTTTGCTATGTTACCCAAGAATTAAAACGTTGGTAGGTTTTGACATTGTCTGGATATTGCAGGAATTTTTGTATTCCATTTGCGTATCATTTCTGCAACAGCCTTGAGGTCTGTCAGTGCTGTCAAGCTGTTTCTTTTTCTTCATCAGTCTCATGGGTTAGCCAAAACATCCTCATAATGTTCCTAAGCTCTTTACTGACGGAGCACCCAGACCCTAATTCTAACTGGGTAGTCTGTGTGACTGAAGAGAGTGATGGGAAAATCCACAGAGCCTGGAGCACTCAATCCAATAACCTGCTGATCTCAGCTGTGCCCCACTGGAGGGAAATGGCACAGCCTCACCTGGGAGATCCCAAGTCTACAGACTTGTTTCTAGTTTTTTTCTCTTCACTATCAGTCACAATGGTCCCAGTTCTTTCCAGCAGGGATGGAAGGTACAGCCCTTTCCCAGCAGAATTTGTGATTCAAGGTTAGGACATATGTTTTGTTTCCTGGAAAGGAGCACAACCGAAGCAGGCCTTCAGGAAAGGGTTGCACGTTGGACCTTGTGGGTATGCTCTGAGGGGAGCAGCCCCAAAAGACAGCACTGCAGAAAGCAGGGCAACGTGTACGCAGAAGCTGTCAAATGGAGACTTATAAACTGAAATGTTGGCAGGACAGATAGATAGGATTACGAAGAAGAGCCATCTGAAAGGGTGCATAGCTATGAAGAGCTTTTAATGTAGTGCTGATAAAAATCTTGATGAGAGGAGAGATGAGGGGACATGAAGAGATATAGATATGTCTTGCTGCTTGACTAGACTGTGTGATTTTTGCTTTCTGTGGATGGACTGCTTTCCATGTTGGGAGAGCTTTCAATACTTTGCTTTCTGTGGGTTGGAAAGAAACCATAGAAGGGTTTCAGGTTTTGACAGGTATCTGGATGCTTAGAGATGCAGGACAAAAAATGTCAGGGAAATTGCGAATATTGCTTTTGAAAATGCCACTAGTTACTGATTTTTGTGTTGTTTGCCTTTTAGATGCTTCTGAATATCTAGCCCTGTAATTTAGCTAAACTCAAACACCAGGTATCATTAATACAGGAGACCAGTGCTTTGAAGATGCTGCCCATACCCAGATGTTCAGTCTCCCCAGTTGTTGGGTTTTACTTGAGGTTTATGCTCAGCCTTTCTTCTCCAGCTTGGAGGCACAGTTCCCTGGTGAAAGGAAGTAACAGCATGTTTCTTCTCTGTCTTCTCACAGAAGTGGAAGATGAAAAGCAGTTTCATTCAACACTTTGTCAGCGGTCTCTGCCTGGAAAACCAGACTGGGAGAGTGGTGACCAACACTTGCCAAGCAGATGTACCTGGCCAACAGTGGGAGCTGCTACAAGCAACATGATGGTAGCACAGAGATCTCCTTGTTTCTTTGTGCATGAGACTTTGGGAACAGAGGGGGATCAGGAATGGAGGAATGGTTTTGTATGTCTGACCCTAAATGTCTTCATTGTGCCCATCTGCAAGCCACCATTTCAGCTGAGCACTTGGTGTTTTTGAGCTTTTCAGAGAAGAAGCTGGGGATGAGAGAGGGATGAGGAGAGTTGTTGAAATCTTCCCATCTGTTGTCTTAAGTTCTCCTTTGTAGCCGATGTCTGTACACAGCTGCACCTGGAGAGGGGGAAGGACCCAGCCCAATACTTGGAGTTACTAAACTGCTTGGCAGCTCTCCCCATCTGTTCCTTTCTCTGCATCCAGAGTCCACAGCCTTCAGTCCAACAGCTTAAATGGTGCTTATACAAACATTGGTAGCTCCTTGGCTTCCCTGACTTTTCGCTCTATCGTCGTGCATCATTTATGCATGTGTGTCTCTCGGTGAGGACTGGCCAGAAGAAGAGTCATCATGATGAGTGGAGGAGCTGGGAAGGAACTAGCAGACCCTGGGGGCAGGTTTGTAACCTCTTCGTGCTGGGCCTGTTCCTTCCTCTGCCCGCGGTAGCTGCCCTAGAACCAAGTGGGCTGAGGTTGGGAAATGGGGCACAATGCTTGACAAGAGAGCTGGAAAAGGGACAATCTGTTTTAGCAGCATAACCAGGGGTTGTTTTGGGGGACTATTCCCTGTTGAATTCTTGCTTCCAGTTCATTACGGGTGGAAAGCCAGCCCTGCCTCCACGAGTGATCCAAGCCTGCAGGCAGCCCAGCTGGACCTGTGTTCAGGGTACCACACTCCTGCGGAGCTGGTCAGAGACAGGTGCTGACACTTGGAGATGCCAGCAAGGCCAGGACTGTTCTCTGGTTGCTTTCCCTGGTGCTACCAGACACTGCGCGCGGCACCCCGCACCGAAGGTGATGCACGGAGCTGCATGGGCAGCCCATGCTGACGGTGCCCTTGCGCTTGGCTCCAGCCTGTGGCAGGGGGGCCGCCCCCGCCCCCCCG
>NW_010515360.1:6152-7209 GCF_000687285.1 Phaethon lepturus | reverse complement strand
TGTGGCAGGAGGCCGCCCCGATCCCCGCTGCGAGAGGCAGAAGGCGACAGCCCCTAAGCCATCGCAGGCTTCCTGCTGCTGGCTGGGCAGGAGCACAGCCCTCTCGCTGGCTCTTCGACTCTGCATGGCCCTTGTGAACGCAGCCCGGCATGACGAGCCACCCAGTCCCTCTGTCTAGTTGCTTTCCCCCCCTCTCTCTCGGAAAGAGGAAGCGAAAAGGCCCGCGGCTGCTCCGCTCGTGATGCCCAGCTCCCTCCCACTGGGCACCTTGGGAGGTGGTTGCCCCCCGCACAAATGCTGCCACAGTGCAGGCCTGGGAGATCCCTGCCCTGGGAGATGTCTCCTTTGCGTTCTGGAAGTACAGAAGACAACTGGTGTCTCTAGCCAGCATCCCAGTCCTGCTCCCAGTTACCAATCAGCTGTAGCTGAGTGTGGGTTTTCAGACCTGCCAGGGGAAGCTTACCTATTCAAATAAAATAAAAAAATGCCCACAATGTTACCTTTTCCTACTAGATCTGTTATATTTTCCTCTTGGAGCTACGTTTTGTAAACCAAGCCTCCTCTCCAAGAGCCTGGCAGGGGAACCAGATGGTAGGGCCATCTTCAGTAGGCAATTGCTTGCCTGGATCCTTTCTGATCTGGTGTAAAAGAAACAGGATGTTCATTTGGATTCTGAACAGCTGGCTGCTTTTGATCATGCTTATGTCCCTTTTTAATTCTTTCTCCTACCTTGGTATTAGCCCAAACAGTTGACAAAAGAACATACAGAGTTCTTCGTATATTGCATCTGCTCAAAAGTGCTTGTGTGAGAACTGGACAATTTGTTGCCTGTTCTCAGTTCTTTTATTTAAAAAATTAAATCAGCCAGGTGGCAGGAACTCTTTTCCTGTTTTCCCCTTCACTTTGACATCAGCTCACCATTTCAACACTGATTAACCAGATGAATGACCTGCCTGCACTGTGAAAACTCAGGAGGCAGTTCCCTTTGGTCTCAAGCTTACAGCACAGTGCAGCCACACTTCTGTGTGGGAATGGGGACACTGACTCTGCAGAGATT
>NW_010515360.1:0-6121 GCF_000687285.1 Phaethon lepturus | reverse complement strand
CCTATTTAGAGATGCTTTGGGCCTGAACCACTGATGCCAGGAAAGAACAGAGAAGGAAAGAAAATAGCCTAGGAACAGAAAGAGGGCAGGGCAGGCAGACCCGTCACAGGGAAAGATGCCGTCTTACTAGCAATTGTTTTTCTAAACAAGAATATGCAGGAGATGCTACTTCCAGAACAGCATCATTAGGCAGTAGGAGACGGGAACAGTCAAAGTCTCACATACCTGGCTTGAAAAAAGTTGATGCAAAGACAGACGAAAGGCCATTGAGCAGGTACTGTATGTAAGCTCTGTATACAATGAAGTGCTGGAGGATTATGTATTTTCATCAAAATGCATCTTAAGTGGACCATCTGAGCTCCCCCCATTTCACTCTCCAGCAGCTTAAGGGTTGCAGCTAACAGCATGTTCACTCCTCCACCAGGTACTGCTTCCTTCCTTCTTGCTCCCACTGTGTGTGTGCAGCTTTCTTGCAGTCCCTTCTTCATAACCGTACTGGGACTAGGACCCAGCTCCTCTACCAACAATTCTCCTGACTGCTGCGGACCACAGGAGCCCTGCTTATATACAGCCTCCAAGCTCTGGGCTAGCCCGGCTTCAAAGGGCGCTTGTCAGCACGCTGGCTACTGCCCTTGACTTTGTGCTTGGCTCCAGTGTTGAAGGTTACTGACGGCTCCTGGAGCAGAGGTACCTGGACTAGCTGTGTTGAATTGTGCCTCTCTTCTTACCGCTCCCCACCTGGCAGAGTGTGAACGGGCGTCCAGCTGGGGCTGTGAGCTGGGGCAGCAGAAGACTGGACACTCTCCTTCTTCAGGTGCCCTGGCCTGGGGCAGAAGAGGGAAAAGGTGGGCATTCGCTAGATGTCAATAACTCAAATTGCCCCTGGAGTTAGGGGTTACCAGAGCCCTAACTCTACCTGGTTTTGGACATGTCCTCCTGAGGTCACCTCCCCACTGCTCACTCCACTGTCAGCTAAAGCACTGCTCACAGGACCTTCCTGTAGGCCCAGTGCAGACCTCCCCCCACATCATCTTCTGGAAGCCATTGGTTTCCAGTGGATTTCAGCAATTTCTGAAAAGGAGGTGCATTACAAAAGGCTGCTTTCAGGCATGGGCAAACTAAACTTCTCCTCGGAATAAACAAAGTCTTGTCCAAACTCGTTATTAGCATACTCTCCATTTCCCTTGCACTGAAGGGAAGGAGGAAGACGTTATCTGTGCTTTTTTCCCACCAAGGTCCACACAGTGCCATGTTTTGGAACAGGACTCCAGTGGGGTTTTTGAAAGCAAACTGGCTGAGCCCTTAAATTTGGCCCAGTGATTTGTTTCTTTAACAGTCAGAACAAGCAGCTGCTCTTCCTTGTTTTCCTGTTTACTTTAAACAGCCCCCTAGACTGTCGAGACAGAACATTTGCGTGGGTAACACCTTTTAAGAAGCTGTTATTTTATCAGATCATCCAGTGTAATTTCATGTGCTGTGAACCAATGGGGGTTTATTTAAGAGGAGCTGAAACTACTGTTGTACAGAAATCAATTTCAAAAGGTTTATTTTCCCCACTCACTTGTAAGTTGCACTTTGCCAGATGTAATTTATGTGGAGCCTAGATTTGTTTTCCCTTTCCTTGAAGAAAGCATGTGCCAGAATCTGTTTAATGCCTGGAATAAAATCCACTTTGAAACAAGTGTTTCAGCCTGTTCTTATTCCACCTTACCTCCCACTGGAAAAGAGCCTCCAGCCTTCCTTGCCTGGTCCCTGCCTGAATCTTTCGCTGGGTTTGTCCCCCCAGACGTACATACCCCAATTCTTTGCATGGGTGCCTGGGTTGCTTCTAGAGGGATACTGCAGGAGCTGGCAGAGAGATTTCTAGGCTACAATGGCATATCAGTTGAAAACGACTGAAGAAGCGATCCTCAGCTGGCTAGGCAGGAAAATATCCTTTCTGGCAAAAGTTAAGAACAGTTAATGACTGGCTTTTACATGCTGAAAGAAATAGCTGGAGGTGGGAGGAATTAATTCTTCCTGTAACTCCCTCCTTGATCTTTTCTGCAGGCTATCAGCCTGCCTATTTCTTACTGAGCCTCCCAAAGGTCTTTCTTCTGCCTTTAGTTTGAGGGCAGGGAAGCATCACCACCCACAGATGCCTCCCAGCATATGCATTGCTAAGCCTCAGATACTGACTCCCTAAGTAGGCTGGTAAACTTTCCTAATCTCAGTTTATTAAAAAAAAAAAAAAATCCAGCCAGCAATGTCAATTTTGAGGCTTTGAGTTTAAAATCAGGGCTTATCTGCTGCTGGTTCACCTGCAGAAGCTTTTTCAAACTAGGATCAGCTGGGTCTGTCTCTACAGGAAGCAGCTGTGCCAGAACTTCCTAGGGAAGGAGGGTAGAGCTGTGCTGGAAGTTGGTTGGTGTGGAGGAACCAGCACTTCCCTGTGCTGCCTGGTGATGTATCTGGTGCTTGAGTACTGTGGGAACTCGATAAAAAGGAAAAGAGTTGGGACTTTCTCTCTTCGTGCTGCTTCTGTAGCAGGACATTGGTTGGGCTGAGTCCCTGGAGCCCTGCTGTGTGTGCCCTGTGCGATGCCTGCTGGTCGTGCCCTAGAAACAGGGAGGTGCTCAGGCTGTAATGATGGCTGGGAAGACTTTAATTAGTCCTGTCTAGGAAAATGAAGTATTGATCTTCTGAAGAGCCAAGCTGGGGGGAAGGAGAGGAGAAATGAGTGAGGGATGGCTTCCCCTCTGGGGAGGATGGGGCCAGACATGCAGTGATCTGGCACATAAATGAAGTAGAGGAGAGTTTGGAGTAGAAACAGTTGCCTCAAAGGGGACTAGAACCAAGCGTGGGGAGAATTATAGGGGAGCAATTTCTTTGCAGGAGGTTAAAAACAGAAGAAGCAAATCCACAGCAGTCATGCAGTTGGGTCAAATTCAGTCTCAAATGGCAAATCAAGTGTTGTTTGGATTTGTTGTGGGTTTTTTTTAAAATACTCGGTTCATTTTAGCACTCACAAAGCAGATTATTTTCTTAGAAACACAGATGTTCTCCAGGCTACATTCAGTAAGGAAATTAGGTGCTAGGAGAGCTCCTTTTTCTGCCGCCTGTTAGGAGGGACTTGCTTGTTACACAGACCATGAGTGTCTCTTTGGTCTCAAAACCCTCTGCTGTTGGGCTGCAGGGCATGCCGAGATGGGTGTCTCTGTTGGAGATATCTCTGATCTCTAATCGGATCTCTTCAGCATTTTAGAAGTACGTACTAATTGCAGAAGCCCCTGGAAACCGGACTGCTGCTCTTCCCTCAGGCAAGCATCTGAATGCGCTTCTTGCACCCTTTCTCTTTCCTCTTGCCCAGCCAGCACGGCTGAAGAGCTCCTGTATCCCTCTGTCTTGGGGAGCCCAAGACTCATTCCTTCCTTGTGACTTGTGAGCATTTTAAACAGAAGCAAAGCAGCCCTGGAGAACTGCAAACGTTGAAATTAGATGTTCAGATCTACCTGAAACAAAAGGTGTTTTCAGTGTGCTTGTTTGGTTGCTTATGGCAGCAAAAAATCAGCACTGCGCTGCCCTATGAACCTACGCGGGGTGTTGGCAGCGTGCTGGGCTTCTGGCTCTGCTTCTGCAGGGGAGAGCTCCGTGCCCATCTGTGGGCAGGAGGCATCACCCCTCCGCCGCTTGCCCAGCTTGGGCACAAGGTAGCGGGGCTGTCATCCGAATTTCTAGGGCTTCGTTTCTGTAAGGGGTTTTGCAAACACCTGTGGTACAGTCCAGAACTGCCTGAAAAGAGTTTCTGTGCTGCAAAGGTGCCGCTGGGCGATGGGAGGCTGGGCATGGGAGGGAACCGAACGATTTTTTTGCTTTTCTGACTGGTCTGCATCTGTTTGAGAAATGCTGCTTAAATCTGACCTGTGACTGACTGGTGATTATAAACGGGCCAGAACGAGGCAGCGTTTCTGTGCTGGAAATGACGCCGGGTAAGTGTTCGGACCTGCCTGTCTTTGAGTCAGGGACATCCCACCCGAATGGAAATAGTGGCTTCTGCTTGACACATCGATGAAACTTGCACTTTACAAATCTGAGTCATTAAAATGAATCCAGCTTCATCTGTACTGCATGGTGCAAGAAGAAGAATGAGAGAAAAGATAACAAAATAATCCACTTGGGACAAAGTTGTGTTTTAATGTGATTTTGGTGGAAACCAGCTTCTCTGCTTTTGATTTCCATGGAAACTAGTTCAGCAACGCTGCTTACCACGGCCTGCAGCGGGGCTGCGCTCGGCATCCAGCGGTGCGCTGGATGATGGGCTGGCCAGTGCCTCGGGGGGTGCTCAAATTCGTGAGCACAAACTGAACAAAGTGGGGTCACTGACTCAAAAAGCCACCTGTGGGTCCCTCTGCACCTCCTGGTCTGTCTCAACTTTCTTCTCCCAAGGGCTCCTCTCCCTGGATTTTGTGGTCAGAGCGCAGGCCTGCTTTGCCTTCCCCCCAATCTTCGTCTCAATGGATGCGTGGATCTCAGTATCGCCGCCTCTGTAGCAGCCCGAGCTCCCCATAAGCGTGGTGCCTGCTGGCTCCTGGGGTGGTCGTGAGCTCCCACAGGCTTCAGCTCAGCCCTCGAGATCCCTCTTCACCTTGTGCCCTGGCGTGGGGGTGCCATGGGGTCTCCTGACTGTTGTTTAGTTTTAACCTGTAGACATGCTGCTTTCTGCTATTGGCTTCCCTCCAGCAGCTGGGTGACCAGAACTGGCCCTGCAGCATAGCTGTATTTTGGAAGTGAGCACAAGGGTTTCAAAGAAGCAGCGCAGCTACATACAAAGTAGAGAAAACAGCTCATTTGAAGAGGTGACCCCTTTTTATGTTTCACCGGAGCACGTGTGAATTTATTTACCCACCAAAACACCTTGTTCCCCAGTCCTCCCAGTGGCTAATGAAGGCAAACCAGAAATACTATCAATGCTGGTCTATTTTGAAGACAATGGCTTGAATTTTGCTCTTGCTAAAAAGAAGCAGTGTTGTTCCTCGTGTTCTGGCAAGCAGAAAAGCAGTGCAAGGGGGAGTGCTGAAATAGGTATGAGGGCACTCAAATGTGGCCATGGTTTCCAGAGCAGAAAAAATAGGAAGATGGCTGATGAGTGCCTTTGAGCCTGGCCAGTGGTAGGGCAACGGGGTAAAGAAGAAAGGGGTGTGAAAGGAGCAGAAGTCTTCTTGTGATGGGTGGGGGTGTTTCTAGGACAAGACAACTGTGGGTCAGGCTCTGAGGACAACATAGACCTGTCTGTTGTTTCCAATCCCTGCTGCCCCCAGCCCTGCTGCAGGCTGTGCCCCTTCTGTTTCGGGGGACAGCTTGGCCTGCGCCCAGCAGCCGGCGGGCGTTGGAAGAACGCTGCTCAGGCTGTGACTTTCAAGCCTGGCTGCCACCAGAAGGACGTTGCGCAGCCGGTGGCAGGGCTGCACTGGTACGAAGGTGTCTGTATCTCGGGCTGCAGCAGAAAGTTGGGTACCGGGGTGAGCTGAGGGTGGTGTCCCAGCCCAGATGTTGGACCCAGTTGCACCCCCACCTGCTTCTCTCCTTGGCTCTTTCTGAAATGTGTCTGCTGAGTCTTGTTTCTCAGGAATTCAGTGAGGATCAGACAGTCCAAGGCTGGCCAGGCCTGAACTGGAAGATCTTTTCCACCCCTCATTCCAGTGATTCCTTCCCTTTTAAAATAAACACAAGAGCCACCAGTGCTACAGCTGGAAATTCAGTGGAGAACACATACCAGGTACAGTTAATTCTGAGTTTTCCCTCATCTTACCAAGGGACACAGCAAAAAGCATGTGTTCTGCTGTCAGTTGTGATCCTCAGTGACCGCAGACCAGTTGCATCAGCTCCCAGTACTCCCTTCCCTTCTCCGAACTGGGAGCGGTTCCATCTGGCTGCCACGTGAAGCGAACTTTAATTCAGCCACCTTAGAAAAGCACTTTCTCCATGGCAAAGAGGAACCATTTTTGTTATTGGCGTTTCCTAATCAGTCTTCTCCTGAAAGTTGTTTGATTCTTCGTTGAGTTTTTTCTTTGCTCGACCAGCCTCCGAGCTCGCTGCGCTCGCAGTGCAGCGTGAGAAAAGCAAGCCCTCCCTCGGGCACCGG